>NC_045605.1:35848261-36151002 GCF_009762305.2 Zalophus californianus
TGTGTCATTTCCTGCTATGGTGAGCGCTGTGAATTGTGCAAGACTGTTGAATTACAGATCTGTACCTCTGAAACAAATAATGCAATATATGCTAAGAAAAAAAAAAGAAGAAGATAGCAGGAGGGGAAGAATGAAGGGGAGTAAATCGGAGGGGGAGACCAACCATGAGAGACGATGGACTCTGAAAAAGAAACTGAGGGTTCTAGAGGGGAGGGGGTGGGGCATGGGTTAGCCTGGTGTTGGGTGTTAAAGAGGGCACGTTCTGCGTGGAGCACTGGGTGTTATGCACAAACAATGAATCATGGAACACTACATCAAAAACTAATGATGTAATGTATGGTGATTAACATAACAATAAAAAAATAAAAATAAATATTTATCAACCAGTTTCAGGAGACTCTTAATTATCTAGAGGTGTGTCTGAATTAAAAAACCTAAATTGACCTAAATTGTAGAAGGATCAGTCCCAGCAAACCCCTAATCCACACCCCCAGGCTCCATTCAAAGTTACATTCAGAAATATTATGCAGAAAAACACACTACTTTTACTTAGCATTTTTACCAACCTCACAAACCTAGATCTCGTTCTCATAAATATCACTAAGAAGATGAGTTTGATTATATGATCTTAATATTGACACAACTTTCTACCACCTTATTCCCTTCCCTTTTGATCCACCTATTCCATAGCTTTATAACTGGCCCAAATTTAACACTTGGCTTTGCTTCTTCCTAAACAAAGACACAAAACTCAATCACCAGGAGTCTTCTAATCATTGTTCAGATTCTTCTTTCTCAGAAGAAAAGGGTGTAGATCTTATAACTCCATCTGTAAAAGAGGCTTTTTAAAGGGAACTGATCATTTTTTCTCTCCCAGTAATTTGAGTATCAAATGAATGCTTTAAACAGAGTTCTCTATAATCGCATGGTATATACCACCTTCTGTAGCAATAATGTCTGCCTTGTTATGTTTCTAATCCTATTTGTGAAAATATATACTACCTCTACAATGAGATTCCAATTCCATGAAAATAATAATAGTTTAGTCATTACTATCACTGCATTAGATGGGAAAAACATTTTAATACTATCTCTAATTCTTGTGTTTTGGGTGTTGATTTCCTCATCCTAAAATTGGAGATAAGTTTTACCCCATAAGGTAGCTCTGTGAACGATATGAGAGAATGAACGTAAGGAGTATAACATAGTGCTTGGCATGAAAAATAGAAGTCAACAAGACATAATTATTACATTCATTTTCATATGATTTTGAGAGCATTTTCCTTTTTGCCCATTCTTCCCAACATGATTCATACTACTTACTAAACTATCCTTCTCATCCTCTATCCTTCCCTGTCTTTATTTGTCATTGGATTTATCTAGAAAATTCTCTACATTGCTCTTCATCTGTATATTTTAATTCAATAAATCTTTTCCAGTAGGGAACACTTCTCCTTCAGAGCTCTCAAACTCTGTTACTAAAATAATTTTCCTACAATTCAATCCGATCATAATTGTTACCAGCTTAAAGATCTTTCTGGGTTTCTAGTATCTACATGATCCTAGCTATGCTATTTCACACCAGCTTTACACAATTGCATTCATTTACTCCTTTCTTCCCTTCTCCTCCCTTCAATTCCAGCTCACCAGACTCAACTGAAGACCCAGCTCCACCAAGCATCTCTTCCTATTCACAACTATATATCTCTGGATCTTGTTTCTTTGTCTTCAATAGATCTCCCCATTCCAAATAGCTATTAAACGTTTTTCAAGATATACAAATAACACCTCCTCTGAATTGCAGGTAGAGTCGGTCACTTCCTCTTTGACCATGCAGAACCTCTGGATTTCTCCAGAGCACTTGTCATTATGCTATAATTAAAGACTTAAAAGGAAAGTTCAAACTGCACTGCCAACAACAGTTGCTAAAAACAATCCTCTCCTCACAGAAGACCATTTACAACAATCAGTGGCTATGCATCTCTTTCAGAGCTTAGTCACATTTCTCCATCTAACATCTCTTGAATTTTTTAAGGAACTTTTTATTATTTTACATTTTGTGTCCCTTTCCTATTGCTCTAACAAGGCCTTTATCACTACTTCTAAATTCCTATTCTGGTTACCAGCTTAAAGCTCTGCTTCTACCTAGAAACAAACCTTACCATGATTTTCCCAATTCTAGTCACAGATGTTGAGGTCTGTCCCTGAACATCCTTGGAGCCCTACTACCGCTGAGACGACCTCCACCTTCCAGTCCTCCTGAGCATTTAGTGTTATATGTACCCTGAGTTCCCAACCACTGTTATTACATAAAGTAGAATTTCATTCTGAACTCTCAGTTGATAGCATTTTATTTGGACATTAGCCAGAGAATACAATAGTCCTGACACATTGTGCCTACCAATCAGACTAAGTAAATATCACTCTCCATACCTACAGCTAGACCAGCACCCACACCTTCTCTGCCTCTTGGGTACATTTTATTCAGTTTTTGGTCTTTGCTTCTTTGCTCTATTTATACACTGCTCAATCCCCACCTCTGACAGGTATAAGTGATCACTCCCATGGGAAGGGATAAAAGAGTCTATTAAAAAAAATCTATTCAGTATTTTTTAAATAATGGTTGTGAAAATGTGGTTATTTAGGAAGAATAGAGTTTGTAGAGGCTTTTATTATTTCTCTATAAATAAACACCTATATAATAAAGGTACATAAAAGACAGAGTGAAGGAATACGATGTTACTTTTTCTAGTCCTTTCAACTTTGGGAAATTGTGTGTGAAGAAGAACAATAAGGGAAACAAGCTTTCAGATTGAACCTCTCACATTTAAAAAGCTCTGATTTCTTTCATTTTGGTAATTTCTATGGAGCTTCCAACATGAACTCCAACAGAGCTTGCCCCTCTTAGCACAAGGCCCCTCTTAGCACAGGGTTACTAACACGATAAGCCATTTTCACTGTATTACTTTTCTCATCCCATCCAATTTAATGCTTTTAATTTAACCACCCCCTCTTTTTCAAGAGTCCATGCTTCCTCCTTGCCTACTGCAGAATATCTATGGCTCTCCTTTGAAAAAGGCCCCAGGAAGTGGACTTGTAAAGGTCTAATAGACTCATCAGATGTGGTTCTCAAATGTTAAATGACACACTGACATTCAAAAATTCATCTTGGGTCCCACATAAGGGAAAAAAAAAGAAAGGCGTGCCACTCAGAGTTCAGAAAAGCACATCATCTACTGAGTGAGGATATGAAATCTTTCTAGTTCTTAGCAGCATTTTCATATATTGGTCAAAGAATAAAGAATGCAGCATATTCAGTGGAAAATTTATATTGAATTTCCTTTTCTAAAGAAAACAGTTTTCATCAACTTCTGCATATAACTACAATTAAATTTACAAATATGTTTGATTATCAGATCTCTTTGTCTTTGATACATATTTATCATGGATTATAGGATTATAGAACTAGGCAGAAACACAAAAGTAAAAGTGTCCCCATCCAGTTATGAGATTATTAAATAATAGAGAACAGCTATTCTAATTTTAAAATTACTCTACCACAGTCTATCGTATGTCTTTTCAGAAAAGGAGCTGCTGTACTGAATACTTCTTTCTTTACATGACAATTATTCTCAAAGGAATGTGAACTCTTAAAGACAAAACTATCATATTCATCTTTGTGTTGCTGATTCTAGAATATATTGTAGTAATTTTAGATACTGAATAAGTATTTATTGAAAGAATGAATGGAAATAATCTTGAACACAGAGGCTTCAAAATGTAGGAGTCTTTCTTTCCTTGAAATACATATTTACACTGAAAAAGCTTCTCTCCTTTGTTATTTCTCTTGCCTCAGCTTGCCCCACAAACCCACATTCTTTGAAAGTATTGATATTTTGATGCAGTTTGTGCCACCTTAGACATCCATACATTCATTTAGGCAATGAGCATTTACAAAGTCTCTACTAAATGTCATGCAGGTGGGACTCAAACACTGTCCCTCCACACACAGTATTCATAGTTTATTACATGAGGTCAAGATAAAGATAGCTTATCCTCAATTTTATAATAGCACATAGATCTCTTATTTAAGCTAGTATATAAACTAAGTCTGCCTTGGGTTTCTCAAGCACATGCATGTTACTGTCACATATGTTATAGCAGAAATAAGGTTGGGGAAAAACTGTGCTAGAGACCTTCAATGATCTCAATAAATACACTTAACTGGTTGATCTGCTATGCCTAAAATGTTTTTAAAAGTTAAAAAAGAAAAAGTAGTTCCTATTTTAGTAAATTTTTCCTCTTCCTCCATACTCAACACACACATTTTCACATTAATAATTCAAACTCACTTGTCCCGTTTTACCCTTTTTGAAACTTACAGCAAATAACAAGTAGTCACAATTCCCTCTTGGGTTTAGGGTATTTAGGTTGGGCCAGTACAGTGCCAAAATTCATCCCTTGAGAAGTCTTTTCCTTCCACAGTTCAACTCTTAAATCCTGTAAATGTTATTCAGTTGTAACCCTATCTTGAATGGGAAGCAGGTTTTGCTTGAAAGATTTATCCTTGTTATACAAGATGGCTTTATAGCCATGCATACCATTTATTGAGCTGACACTGAGGTTGTAATTTTTCTTTGGAGAAAAAAATATTAAAAAGCTTTTTAGGGAGTGTGATGAGTAAAGATGATGCTTGTGTGCAGTTGCATCCATTATAAAGGGGATAATTAAGAAGGGTTTTCTGACAGGGAAATCCAAATAGGGTGACCCTCACCCATAGCTCTCCTTTCTTGATTATTTTACTCCTGCTTCCTCTTTTAGGGCTCCTGATTTTTACGGTAGCTCCATATAAAAGCTTATTATCAAAAACACTCAAACTAAACCCATATTTCTCTCATAGCAGATTATATTTTTGCAGAAATTAAAGTCCCAAACTGAAGGAATCAACTGCCTAGGTAGGACTTCAAGCATCTCAAATGTACCAATTAGCCTCTTAAAAGAGTTTTGTTAAAGAAAACTTTTCCTTTACTTATACTGTAGAAGAAAGTAAGTGAGAATAACAAAAATAACATCTTGAGGGGGGAGGAGCAAGATGGTGGAGGAGTAGGAGACCTGGCTTTCTTCTGGTCCCAGGAATTCAGCTGGATAGGGATCAAACCATTCTGAACACCTATGAACTCAACAGGAGATCAAAGAAAAAAATAGCAACAACTCTGAACAGAAAAGCGACCACTTTCTGGAAGGTAGGACGTGTGGAGAAGTGAATCCAAGGTGATATTCAGGAGGATAGATGGCGGGGGAGGGGTCCTCCGTCGGCTTCTGTCAAGTGAAAGAACCATGGAGCACAAAACTGGAACCTTTAAAAGAAGATGGCTCTTGGCGCCTGGGTGGCTCAGTCGGTTAAGCGACTGCCTTCGGCTCAGGTCATGATCCTGGAGTCCCGGGATCAAGTCCCGCATCGGGCTCCCTGCTCAGCAGGGAGTCTGCTTCTCCCTCTGACCCTCTTCCCTCTCCTGCTCTCTATCTTTCATTCTCTCTCTCTCAAATAAATAAATAAAATCTTAAAAAAAAATTAAATTAAAAAAAAAAAAAAGATGGCTCTGCTGACGGACATCACTCCAGTGGCTAAGTGGGGGGTGGAACCCTCGCGGGACAGTGTGGTCTCAGGACCCTCAGGGTCACAAAAGACCAGGGGTGCCTGAGTGCGGCAGAGCTCCCAGGTATGTGAGCAGGGAAGCCAGCTGCAAAGACGGAGCAAAGGACTGGGATCTCAGCTCCCGGTTGCCCTAAACTGTGATCCCTCCTCCAGCAGGGACCCAACAAGCGGCAGATCCAGGGAGACTCCCCTTCCTCCCCCGGGAGGAGTGGTGCAGAGTGCACCACAGGGATCTGCTGGATTTGGAGACTCTACACGGGGTCAGGTGCCAGAGATAGAAATGCTCGGTCAGAGGCCAGGTGAGCATGGAGTGCAGCCAGAGACCCGGAAGAGAGGAGTGACTGACTGCTATTCTCTGGGGGCTCACTGAGGAGTGGGGCCCCAAGTTCTCAGCTCCTCTGGAGCAGAGATTGGGAGGCCGCCATTTTCACTCTGGTCCTCCAAAGCTGTATGGGAAGCTTGCAGGGAACAAAAGCTCCCAAGAACAAACCCGAGCAGATTACTTAGCCCGGACCGGCAAGTGCGGGGCAATTCCGCCTCAGGCAAATACTTTTGGGAACCACGGCAACAGGCCCCTCCCCCAGAAGATAAGCAAGAACAGCCAGCCAAGACCAACTTCACTGATCAATGAGAATAGCAGAACTCCAGTGCCAGGGGAATACTGCACATAGAATTCATGGCTTTCTTACCATGATTCTTTAGTCTTTCAAAGTTAATTTTCTTTAACTGTCTTTTTTCTTATTTGAATTTTTCTTTTTCCCTTTTTAAACCAACATCTTATCAATCCCTTTTTTTAAAAATACATTTTTATTTTTCATTTTTGAGTCATATTCTAGCCTTTCATAGTAGTTAACCTCTTTTTGGTATCTAAATATAACTTGTTCTCTCTTTAAAATTTTGGGATACAGCTTCTTTAAACAGAACAAAATATACCCTAAATCTCTAGTGTATGGCTTTGTTCTAGTCTCCTGCCTGATCACATTCTCTCCTTTTTTTTTTAAATCCTCTTTCTTTTTTCAACCAACTTCTTATCTTATGAATTCCTTTTATAAAATCTTTTATAATTTTGATCTTTACAGTCATATTCCATCCCTTAACTGTATTAACCCTTATTTTTGTACATATATGTTTTTCTTTAAAAATTTTGGGAAGCACTTTCTTCTAACAGATCAAAATACACCCAAAATCTAGTTTTTGGCCCTGATCTATGCACCAGCCTGATCATATTTGATCATATTGTTTGTTTTCTTTTGTTTTCTTTTGTTTTTGTTTGTTTTTATCTTGTTCATTTTCTTTTTTTATCTTTCTTTCTTGCCCTTTCTTTTCCCCCAGTTTCAGGGCTTTTCTGATTTCTTTAGCGTATATTTTCTGGGGACATTGATACCCTGTTAGCATTTTGTTCTCTCATTCATCTATTCTCCTCTGGACAAAATGATAAGATGGAAAATATCACCTCAAAAAAAAGGAATAAGAGGTAGTACCGACTGCCAGGAACCTAATCAATATGGATATTAGTAAGATGTCAGAATTAGAATTCAGAATGATGATTTTAAAAATACTAGCTGGGCTTGAAAAAATCATGTAAGTTATTAGAGAAACCCTTTCTGGAGAAATAAAAGAACTAAAATCTAAACAAGTCAAAATTAAAAAGGCTATTAATGAGATGCAATAAAAAATGGAGGCTCTAACTGCTGGGATAAATGAGGCAGAAGAGAGAATTAGCGATATAGAAGACCAAATGATGGAAAATCAAGAAGCTGAGAAATAGAGAGATAAACAACTACTGGATCACGAGGGCAAAATTCAAGAGATAAGTGATACCATAAGACTAAAAATCATTAGAATAATTGGGATCCCAGAAGAAGAAAGAAGGAAAGGGGCATAAGGTATATTGGAGGAAATTATAGCAGAGAAGGAAACAGGCACCAAAATCGAGGAGGCACAGAGAACCCCTCTCAAAATCAATAAAAATAGGTCAACACCCCGACATCTAATAGTAAAACTTAATGAGTCTCAGAGACAAAGAGAAAATCCTGAAAGCAGCTCAGGAGAAGAGATATGTAACCTACAATGGTAGAAACATTAGATTGGCAACAGACCTATCCACAGCGACCTGGCAGGTCAGAAAGGACTGGCAAGATATCTTCAGAGCACTAAATGAGAAAAATATGCAACCAAGAATACTATATCCAGCTAGGCTCTCATGAACATAGAGGGAGAAATAAAAAGCTTCCAGGACAAACAAAACCTAAAGGATTTGCAAACACGAAACCAGCCCTACAAGAAATATTGAAAGGGGTCCTCTAGGCAAAGAGAGAGCCTAAAAGCAACATAGACCAGAAAGGAACACAGACAAGATACAGTAACAATCACCTTACAGGCAATACAATGGCACTAAATTCATATCTTTCAATAGTTACTCTGAATGTAAATGGGCTAAATGCCCCCAATCAAAAGACACAGGCTATCAGATTGGATTAAAAAACAAGACCTATTGATATGCTGTCTGCAAATGACTCATTTTAGACCCAAAGACACCCCCAGATTGAAAGTGAGGGGGTGGAAAACCATTTACCATGCTAATGGACACCAAAAGAAAGCTGGGGTGGCAATCCTTATATCAGACAAATTAGATATTAAACCAAAGATTGTAAAAAGAGATGAGGAAAGATACTATTTCCTACTTAAAGGAACTATTCAACAAGAAAATCTAACAATTGTAAATATCTATGCCCCTAACATGGGACCAGCCAATTATAGAAGGCAATTAATAACAAAAACAAAGAAACACGTCGACAATACAATAATAGTGGGGGACTTTAACACCCCACTCACTGAAATGCACAGATCAACTAAGAAAAAGATCAACAAGGAAATAAAGACTTTAAATGAAACACTGGACCAAATGGACTTCACAGATGTATTCAGAACATTCCAACCCAAAGCAACGGAATACACATTCTTCTCTAGTGCCCATGGAACGTTCTCCAGAATAGTTCATATCTTAGGTCACAAATCAGGTCTCAACCAGTACTAAAAGATTGGGATCATTCCCTGCATATTTTCTCAGACCACAGTGCTTTGAAACTAGAACTGAATCACAAGAGGAAGGTTGGAAATAACTCAAATACATGGAAGCTAAAGAGCATCCTACTAAAGAATAAATGGGTCCACCAGGAAATTAAAGAATTAAAAAAATTCATGGAAACTAATGAAAATGAAAACACAACTGTTCAAAATTTTGGGAGGCAGCAAATGCAGTCCTGAGAGGAAAGTATATAGCAATACAAGCCTTTCTCAAGAAACAAGAAAGGTCTCAAATACACAACCT
Source organism: Zalophus californianus (assembly GCF_009762305.2). Lineage (NCBI taxonomy): Eukaryota > Metazoa > Chordata > Mammalia > Carnivora > Otariidae > Zalophus > Zalophus californianus. The sequence goes on from NC_045605.1 coordinate 35,857,249, forward strand.
CACCCTACACCTAAAGAAGTTCAAGAAGAACAGCAAATAAAGCCTAAACCCAGCAGGAGAAGATAAATAATAAATATCAGAGCAGAAATCAATGAAATAGAAACCAAAAGAACAGTAGAACAGATCAACGAAACTAGGAGATGGTTCTTTGAAAGAATTCACAAGATTGATAAACCCCTGGCCAGACTTCTCAAAAACAAAAGAGAAATGACCCAAATAAATAAAATCATGAATGAAAGAGGAGAGATCACAATCAACACCAAAGAAATACAAACAATTATAAGAACATATTATAAGCAACTCTATGCCAGCAAATTAGATAATCTGGAAGAAATGGATGCATTCCTAGATGTATCAACTACCAAAACTGAACCAGGAAGAAATAGAAACCTGAACAAACCTATAACCACTAAGGAAATTGAAGCAGTCATCAAAAATCTCCCAACAAACAAAAGCCCAGGGCCAGGTGGCTTCCCAGGGAAATTCTACCAAATATTTAAAGAAGAATTAATGCTTATTCCCCTGAAACTGTTCCAAAAAATAGAAATGGAAGGAAAACTTCCAAACTCATTTTATGAGGCCACCATTACCTTGATCCCCAAACCAGACAAACACCCCATCAAAAAGGAGAATTACAGACCAATATCCTTGATGAACATGGATGCAAAAATTCTCACCAAAATACTAGCCAATAGGATCTAACAGTACATTAAAAGGATTATTCACCACGACCAAGTGGGATTTATCCCTGGGCTGCAAGATTTGTTCAACATCTGCGAATCAATCAATGTGATACAATACATTAATAAAAGAAAGAACAAGAACATATGATCCTCTCAATAGATGCAGAAAAAGAATTTGACAAAGTACAACATCCTTTCTTGATCAAAACTCTTCAGAGTAAGGGATAGAAGGTACCTACCTCAATATCATAAAAACCATCTATGAAAAACCCACAATGAATATCATTCTCATTGGGGAAAAGCTGAGAGCTTTTCCCCTAAGGTCAGGAACATGGCATGGATGTCCACTATCACCACTGTTATTCAACATAGTATTAGAAGTCCTAGCCACAGCAATCAGACAACAAAAGGAAATCAAAGGTATCCAAATTGGCAAAGAAGAAGTCAAACTCTCACTCTTTGCAGATGATATGATACTTTAAGTGGAAAACCCAAAAGACTCCACCCCAAAACAGCTAGAACTCCTACAGGAATTCAGTAAAGTGGCAGGATATAAAATCAATGCACAAAAATCAGTGGCATTCCTAAACACCAACAACAAGACAGAAGAAAGAGAAATTAAGAAGTCAATCCCATTTACAATTGCACCCACATCCATAAGATACCCAGGAGTAAGTCTAACCAAAGACGCAAAGAATCTGTACTCAGAAAACTATAAAATACTCATGAAAGAAATTGAGGAAGACACAAAGAAATGGGAAAATGTTCCATGCTCATGGATTGGAAGAACACATACTGTGAAGATGTCAATGCTACCTAGAGCAATCTACACATTCAATGCAATCCCTATCAAAATACCATCTACTTTTTTCAAAGAAATGGAACAAATAATCCTAAAATTTGTATGGAACCAGAATTGACCCCGAATAGCCAGAGGAATGTTGAAAAAGAAAAGCAAAGCTGGCGGCATCACAATTCCGGACTTCCAGCTCTATTACAAAGCTGTCATCATCAAGACAGTATGGTACTGGCACAAAAACAGACACATCGATCAATGGAACAGAATAGAGAACCCAGAAATGGACCCTCAACTCTATGGTCAACTGATTTTTGACAAAGCAGGAAAGAATGTCCAATGGAAAAAAGACAGTCTCTTCAACAAATGGTGTTGGGAAAATTGGACAGCCACATGCAGAAGAATGAAATTGGACCATTTCCTTACACCACACACAAAAAATAGACTCAAATGGATGAAAGACCTAAATGTGAGACAGGAGTCCATCAAAATCCTAGAGGAGAACACAGGCAGCAACCTCTTCGACCTCAGCCACAGCAACTTCTTCCTAGAAACATCACCAAAGGCAAGGGAAGCAAGGGCAAAAATGAACTATTGGGACTTCATCAAGATAAAAAGTTTTGCACAGCAAAAGAAACAGTCCACAAAACCAAAAGACAACCGACAGCATGGGAGAAGATATTTGCAAATGACATATCAGATAAAGGGCTAGTATCCAAAATCTATAAAGAACTTATTAAACTCAACACCCAAAGAACAAATGATCCAATCAAGAAATAGGCAGAAGACATGAACAGACATTTTTCAAAAGAAGACATCCAAATGGCCAACAGACACATGAAAAAGTGCTCAACATCGCTCAGTATCAGGGAAATCTAAATCAAAACCTCAATGAGATATCACCTCCCACCAGTCAGAATGGCTAGAATTAACAAGTCAGGAAATGACAGATGTTGGTGGGGATGCGGAGAAAGGGGAACCCTCCTATACTGTTGGTGGGAATGCAAGCTGGTGCAGCCACTCTGGAAAACAGTATGGAGGTTCCTCAAATAGTTGAAAATAGAGCCACCATACGGCCCAGCAATTGCACTCCTGCATATTTACCCTAAAGATACAATTGTAGGGATCCAAAGGGGTACATGCACCCCGATGTTTATAAAAGCAATGTCCCATAATAGCCAAACTATGGAAAGAGCCAAGATGTTCATCGACAGATGAATGGATAAAGAAGTGGTATATATACACAATGGAATATTATGCAGCCATCAAAAGGAATGAAATCTTAACATTTGCAATGACGTGGATGGAACTGGAGGGTATTATGCCGAGCGAAATAAGTCAATCAGAGAAAGATGTATCATATGATCTCACTGATATGAGGAATTCTTAATCTCAGGAAACAAACTGAGGGTTGCTGGAGTGGTGGGGGGTGGGAGGGATGGGGTGGCTGGGTGATAGGCATTGGGGAGGGTATGTGCAATGGTGAGTGCTGTGAAGTGTGTAGGACTATGAATCACAGTCCTTTACCTCTGAAACAAATACATTATATGTTTAAAAAAAAAAAGATAGCAAGAGGGGAAGAATGAAGGGGGGGAATCGAACGGGGAGATGAACCATGAAAGACTATGGACTTTGAGAAACACACTGAGAGTTCTGGGAGGGTGGTTTATCCTGGTGATGGGTATTAAAGAGGGCACGTTCTGCATGGAGCACTAGGTGTTATACGCCAACAATGAATCATGGAGCACTACATCAAAAACTAATGATGTAATGTATGGTGATTAACATAACATAATAAAAAAAAAAAGAATAACATCTTGAGTTTCTTAAAGGCCAAGACCTTTTAATGTAGTATCCAGGGCATAGACAAACCTCAGCTATTAAAAGTAACAGTGCAGAAATGGACAGAAGGAATTTAGTGCTTCCAAGATATCTTTCCTTGTTTTTTCCTCTGTTCTAATAGAGACTTCCTCTGCTCTCTTAATTCTTAAACTCTATTTAAACCAGGGCTTAGCATGCAATTGAAGTGGATGAACTCTAATTCAGCCAGTGATTCAAAGATTCTTTAGAATAATTCTCTTTTGAGCCTTTCCTTATCTATTTTTCTAAGTTTCTACTAACTTTCTACTTATTCTAGGATACTCATAGTTCAGGACGAGAAACAAAAGTATCCACCTTAAGGAGTTTAAGTTTAGGTTCATAATATATTAGGGCTGTTACTCTTCTGCTAATCGAAACATCTGGTAACACAGAAGAGGAAACCAACTTCTGGAGAGGTTAAGTAAGATTGGCAAAATTTCGAATGACTGCTTATTGCAGAATTGGTTCATGTTATTTTATGAGATCATTTGCATGAATAAAACTGAGTTCTAGTTTGGTTCTTACCATCTTTCCTACTCAGATGTTCTACTCTTGTGCAAGCCAGAGCCATAATTCACCCATTTTCTATAGGAAGTCTCAGTGCTCTTGAGTGATGATTACTTGTGAGAATGCAGTTAACTATAGTTAATAAACCCTGCAGGAAGCCAAGCCAGATATCAAACTGTAGTTATCCCCACAAGACTATTATGCATATGAACATAATAAGTGAGATAAAATAAAACTCAGAAACGAATGAATGGAGTACATCTCCAACCCACATAATGCTCAGCAAAATATTGTTAATAGCAGGGAAGGCAGTGGGTGAAATTATAAATGATTATGAGAGCGCAAGTATTAGATGACGTCAAGCCCAGAAATACACAAACCCTATCTTGACCCAGCTACCTTTGCTTTATGTTTCATCCGAGAATTAAATGCATAAGAGACATGATAATGGGGAAAACCACTATTTTATTTAGGCTTTTACCCCAACTTTTTATTTCATTTTCAAGATTAGAAAGATTACCTAAACTCAAGAGACCTCCTTCATCTCTTACAGCCTAAACCTGAATTTAGGGATTTGGCTATGCTCCAACTGCCAGTGGAAAGAGAGAATGAAGTGCCAGAGCTGGCTGGGTCAGCCTACCATTTATGCAGAGTTCATATTTTAGTTCTCTTAATGAGAGAGAAACTAAAAGATGACTGAGTCTTACTATACCGATAAAATGTACTGTATGAAAGGAAGAAAAGAGCATCTATGTACAGTGTATTAACACAGTTACTCTTGTGAGAAAATTATAAGTCAGCATCATGGAATCAAACCAGAGTAGAGAATTACAGAAGTATGGTGAGAGCATTTAGGAGGAGTAGAAAGGACTAATACCCTTCTCATTGTCTATAAACATGTACTTATTTCCTGAAAACAGAAATTGTATTCTTAATCCTCAGTCTGTTGGTATTAATGGAGGGAATAACTTAACCTAGAATAACTACTGAGATTTGATATAAAATAGATAATTCAATACAAATTTCATTTGTAATATAAAATTAGTTGTACAGTATAAAACATCCTTGTCATGGAGATGTGTATTCTTTATATATTTAGTTTACAATTTACAAGGCTAATTCCACTATATAAAGACCAGAACTAGAAATTCAAAATCTCCAACTCTAAGGTCATTTTCTCCACAGAAGAGTGGTTTCCAGGCAATAAACTGAGGTTGACCAATGTCTGTGGTTTTTATTTTTAGCACAGGTCAAACAGTGACCTCAAATACCCTATAATGGCAAACATACTATGAAAGATTTCAGAATCCAATCATTTACATTTCAACAAGAAATATGTTTTACTCTGATATGTTGGCAGTGGCTCAATGCAAATGAGCTGCTTTCACACACTGACGTTTTACAAGGCTTTAGAGCAATCGGCTTGAAATTTGGAACACTTATCTCTGAGTTTCACGCCTCTGGTGAAAGAGTGCTTTTGTGGAATTTTGTCCAGTAACTTTTATTGAATTCCCACCTCTGTAAGTTCTAAGAAATGAGAACACTGTTTAACTGTCAAGTATTTTTTACTTTAAACAAAGTAAATTTATTTTTAGCCTATTATATAGGATCAGATTTGGAATGGATACATTGTTTATGTATTGCCCTCATTAAATCATTTTAATCAACAAACAACACTTTAAAGCAGCACATTCTATTAAAATGCTACAATGTAGGAAAGAGAGCACATTAATATGAAATTAACATGGAAACCAAGCACTGTGATTGTTTATTAAACTCTTGCAATTAAAAGTTCTACTATTTTTAAATTTCCCTCCATTATATTAAATGTCACAGATTAATCTAAATTCATTTTGAACTTTTCCTATTTGAAAGTATCCCAAATTGGGGCAAATTAGTCTACATGGAAGCGGTTGAATCTTGATTCTACCATCTACTACTTGGATAACTTTGGGAAATCTTCTTAAATTCCCTGTGTCTTAAGTTTTCTCATTTGAAAAAAAAATGGGAAAAAGACATAATTTCTATCTCACTATGTTGTTAAAAAGATTAGATGTGATAATGTATTTAAAATACTTACAATGTTTAAAGGGCTCCTGGGTAGCCCAGTCCTTTAAGCAGCTGACTCTTGATTTGAGCCCTGGTCTTGATCTCAGGGTCATGAAATTCGAGAGGCTCGCATTCAGTGTGTAGTCTGCTTGTCCTTCTCCCTCCCCCTCTGTCCCTTCTCCCGCTCACTTGTGCACAGGCACGATCTCTCTCTCTCTCTCTCTCAAATAAATAAATCTTAAAAAATATTTTATTAGCCTGAGTTATAAATGCCCAATGACATTTCAGAATTAAAGTGTAATAATAGATAAAGAAGAGGTAATTTTTCCAGTATTTTTTTAATCCTATGAAGTATATGTGGTTTAGCTCTTAGGGAATTATTTTAGAAAATCTAAGGCATCGTATCATTAAAAGTCAATGTGGGTAGTACAGAACATGCTCTGGGCATTTAAGAAAAATAAAGATCAATATAGACTAGAATCTGAGCCTAGCTTCTCAACTTAACAATTAAGTGCTTTTAACTTAATCAGTCTTAAGTTTCCTAAAAGTTTCTCACTTTAAATTGAGTGTAATTATCTGTATCTTCCTTACAGTATTATTATGTTAAAAGTGTCTTCAACTGGAAAGTTTTATTGCAACTTAATATTACTGTCTTTAAGGACATCTCAGAAGGTGTGAGATTTAAGCAACTTTGAGAAATAGAGGGATTGAGGAATCTCTACAATGGAATGCATGCTCCAGAGCATCACTATTTATTTTCACTATTACATATCAAAATTGTATTTTGAAAGTTAAAATATTAGAAACCAAGGTAAACCTTAGCTTAACAGTCCCATCGGTTTTGATGTTATTTAGGTATGTATAAATCTACATAAATGCTCTTATCAGAAGGAAAACTTAATTAAATTAAATTTTGTAATTACAATGCAGATCTTTCATCCACAAATTAAAATAAATTATGTAAAAACTCCAAATTAGATATGGGGTTTATTATAATAAAGATTCACACATGGCTAATGAGACAATATGACATTATATTTGCATATTGTATTAGTTTTTGTGCAACACTTACACAATTATCAAATTCTGTGCAAGGTTTTATAATTTAATAAACATATTCTGAAAAGACACAATCAATGCAAAGCTTGATGTGTAGGTGAATTCAAAATACTATCTTATTTAGCTAAAACTGACACTTGCTTTTATATATCCTAACTGCTCTGATATTTAATTTAGATGGTGTGTGACACTGCATGAAGATGATTCTGAGCTCAAGTTCCTTTTGTTCATATTTTCCTGTCTGCCATCCATCTTTGATTAGGGGTATGCATGTCCTTCTCTAGCCTTCTTTACTTATGAAAAAAAGAAATGACTGTTTTCCCTCCATCATGAACTTGAGTTTTATGCACAGAATGCATTCCCCTGTAAGAAGGAAAGTTGGTCCTATGGGGATCAAATATAAACAATATCAGCTAGTTAATGAGAATAAACTTCTCTCTGACATATTCCGATTACACTCTGGGAAATCACACTCACTTTTCTGGAGTGTCATGGTGTTCCTCTGAGCTCCAAAACCGTTTTTTTTTTTAAGATTTTATTTATTAATTTGAGAGAGAGAGAAGCAGTGAAAGAGGGAACACAAGCAGGGGGAGTGGGAGAGGGAGAAGCAGGCTTCCTGCTGAGCAAATTTAATCAAAAAGAACCACATTTGTGATGGCCGTTTTTATACATCTATTTGACTCCGACTAAGCATTTTGGTTCTGTCTGTGATGGTCTTCCCAGATGAAATTGATGTACTCAGTAAAATAGATTGCCCTCTCCAGTGTGGATGGGTTATCATCCAATCCATTGAGGGACTATGTAGAACAAAAAGCAGAGGAAGGAAAAAAATCACCTTTTATTTCCCCCATCTGTCTACTTGAACTCAGACATTGGTCTTCTCCTGCCCTTTGACAGGCACTTATGTCATTGACTTCCCTGGTTCTCAGGTCCTCAGGTTTGGACTAAATTATACTACTGGTTTTCTTGGGTTTCTAGCTTGTCAATGACAGATCCTGGGACTTCCCAGCCTCCATAATCACTTGAGCCAATTATTCATGATTATCTATCTATCTATCTAATTAGTCATGGTTCTCCAGAGAAACAGAATATATATATATATATATATAGAGAGAGAGAGAGAGAGAGAGAGATACATATCTCCTATTGGTTCTGTATCAGTCTGTCTCTCTTTCTCCCTGTCTCTACTTATCTCTCTCTCTCTACCTATCTCTGGCTCTTTGTCTCTCTATCCTCTATTAGTTCCATGTGTCTGTGTGTGTACACACGTGTATGCACATGTGTGTATGAATACACACACAAGCACACCCCCCCAATATATAGATATATACAGAACCAATTATATATAGATAGATGGATAATATTTTATATATATATATAGGTATAAATAGATATATAGTTATATGGACATTTTTGTAGTTTATTTGGGGAACCCTAACTAATACATTCATTCTTAAAACTAATCTATAGAAGTCATCGAACTCATAACTTCAATTAGGTTTCTGCATGGAATTCACAGTTTTATTTCATGACCTATATGGATTAAATCCTTTCTAATCTCCAGATTTTCTCTTAGCTTTCGTTTTGAACAAACACATTTTCTCTGCCATGTGTTTCTATCCACTATTTCCCGCTTTCACTTCAACGTAACATTCTTCATCATTCCAAGCCTCAGCTGTCCACAGGCTTTCTGTGTTCAGCAAATGCCCAATGTAATCCTGGGCCAAAAGTATTCAATTGGAGCCTAACATAGATTTCCGGAAAACAGATCACAGAATAATGATATAAAATAGCAACAAAGAGCACACTAAAAAAAAAAAAAAAAGACTCTGTCAAGTCTAGATCCCAGTATTCCCCACCCCCATTTAGGCCAACATGAAAATGGAACATAGTTTAATAGTTAAGAGCATGCACTCCAGCATCAAGCCACCCAAGTGAATCCCAAGGGATTGTCAATATTCCAGACTTTTTTTTACATTGTAAACATTCTAGAAATTTGGAAACCATAAACAAGAGTATGCTTAATAATTATTCATTAACTTGATTTTTAATTAACTTGATTAATATAATTTTTCCACTGAAAGAGGTTCTAAAAGATAAAAGTTAAATAAAAATTGAAGACGGTATTGCTTTCTTTTCAGAAAGACCAAAATGCAATACCAAGGCAAAACTTCCACAAATCTAAAGCAGAGCATTTTTAGTTTTCTTCCTCCCTATCCTAAATTCTTCATCTTTATTTACTCATTTCCAACCCTTGTCATCCTACTTAAAGATTACTTTTTCCCTCCCAAATACTAGATTGAGCCTAACGTTTGACTTATAATCAAGATATAAAATGGGCACAACCTTAGATCCCTTATTTTTTAAAAAATTAAGCTAAATTTTATTTATAGTGAAATATGGAGATATTGTGATTATCAATATACACTGATAAATGTATACTCCTGTTTAAACATCTCAATCGAGATAAAAAAAACATTTCCCTTATCTAATGAATCACATTTTTCTGCCAGTCCAAAAATTTTTATGAAGTGATGACCATCTGCTCTCTGCCTTCTTTAAAGAGTGTATTTTCTGTATGTTGGCTACTTTTATGTACGAAATCATTTGACATCAAGTTCACTCTCCTTTCTTCACTTTTATTTTTATATATGGCAAGTTTTAAGATTGCCATTTATCTTCAATACAAAATGAGATTAAACGAGATAGCATTTGGGGGAGAACACTTGCTTTTATTTATTTAACAACATAAGTCAGGAACTTTGAGAAAGTAATATTTTCATGGTAATAATTCTAAGTACAGTTGTAGTAAAAGTGCCCCAACTATAAGCCAACAGTGTGAAAATATGTTTTTTCCTAGAAGACATATGCTACTAAGCAAATGACCAAAGGCATAAAGCATCTAGTGGGAGATCAGAACACAGGACTAGACTATCTCTAGGGACCGTTTTAACCCTAGAATATTTTGGTCTAGAAATTGGGAAGATAATCTTAAAAAATAACATTTATTTTGAACTCATTATACACCAACCGATATATACATGGCATTACATTTACAATTTTATTTAATTCTAACAATAACTTTGTGACAGAGTTAATACTATCTACATTATCTAGATGAAGAAAAGTAAAGATACTGACCAATGTCACCATAGAATTAAGTGACCAACATAGAAATTGAATCTAGATATATCTAGCTCTAAAGCTTTGTTTTTAATACTTTTATTGCTTTCTTCTTTATGCTTCTTTTGTACCTTCTCTGTTCTTAAATTGAATTGTTTATTGTCTTTTAATTTGAGTTATCTAACTACAATTGTGTCTTCCAAAAACATGGGAGAGCTATTAAAACAATTCACATAGGTGTTCCTTTTATCAGTGGGTGAATTATACTAATGAAACTATATGTATTCCATTCCCTGCACATAGAACTCTTTTTTCCTTTGATCCTCTCTTCAACATCACTAGTCTAGACAATATCTATTGGCAGTAATACATATCACTATCTGTTTTTATCAGTGGTGTAGCAGGAACAGAGTCAACCTTTTTAAAAGCATAATTATTAGTGCCAGTGCTTAGATATAAATATCCCTTCTTTGTTTTATTTTTAGTCTTATCACATCTAAGAATAAAATATTAGGGCCTAAGATAGGTCCTTCTCAAAATGATGAAAAAGGAAAATACAATATCAAGCACACAACTGTAGTGTTTAATTGCTGTTGCTGTAACTATTACTGCTGTTACCAAATATCTTAGAAAGAAGGCAGATAGGGCACCACAGTGTCCTCCCACTCACTGTGCTGGATGTGTTCCACAGCTCACGTGGAGGGGTTGCAAAAATTTTAAGTAGTCATTTGTTATCTCATATTATGGTGCTAATATAAAATGAAGAAACTACTTTCTATGATAAAATGCTAATAAGTTTTTGCTAATGAGGTTTTTGTCATATATAATGAAAACAAATGCCAATATGAAATAAAACTATTATGAATAAAAATTGCTAATGTGACAGCGTTTGTAATGTAGGAAAGATGCTGAAATACAAAGAATAGATATTGGGAGTGTGCATGAGCGCACGCACGTGCTCAAGGGAAAGAGGCTGAAAGCAAGAGAGATCCTGAGCTATTTCAATACACAGCAAAAGTGTAAAATTAAAAGCAACTGAGAAGGAAAGAAAATTATATTAAATATACAAAGAAACACAAAAGAGATCCAATGGAAAAGGATCTCTTCATATCATGATCATAAAATATGTTGATGTAAAAATTAATTTATAATTTATATTTCTTTATAGAAGGGAAGTAAAATGAAGAATACTTGGTCAGGAAAGTATGTTGTCAATGTTAATATTAATCATAAGAAGAGATTCTTCTGAGTTGATGTATTATATCTTTGAACATATCAGTGGTTTTTTATCATGATGAAAACAATTTTCCTTACTATGAATGCATTTACATACATTTAATTGTTTAGAGAATCCGAAAGCTGGAGGGTCCCAAAATGGCCTTTATTCATTTGTACTTCCTCTCTTTGATCTAGCACCTACTTTAATGTTGTTGTAACATTTTCTATCAAGAAAAATATTTATTTTGTACCTGTCAATAAATTACATGGGATAAATTATATGTAAGGATCATGTATCAAAAGGGTTTTGACTACTGACAGATAACCATTTGAAAGGTACGTATTACTCCAGAAAAATAAAACATAACAAATTCTCAAATTATAAAAGTGGAGTGTTATAACTTGCTATTAATAAATGAGAATTAGGTAATATAATACTTGGAAGGAGCTGTGGAGATAATATGACCATCATAAGAATCAGACAACAGCATCTCCCACACATGGTTTATAGTCAATCATCTCCATTCTTGCTTCTTAGCAAAATCTGTCCTTAGATGCAGGCTGTCTCCAATAGTTTCATAAGAAAGGGTGTAAGACAGATAGATTCTTAAAATGCTCAACATCTTTATACTTCTTTCTAACTTGATTAGCAGTTTCAATAGGTATACTGGTATATTAGTAATCTCTTGAATTTTGAGGTAATTTTCTCTTGCTCCTATTGTTGGTGTTAAGAATCTTGTGACATTTTGATTTTTCTTTTTTTATAAATTGTTTTGGTTTCTTTTCTTGAAGTTTTTAGGGCCCTTTGTTATCAGTTTATCCTCAGTGTTTAAAAATTTTACAATTAGAGGTGGGGGAGAAAAGATGGCAGAGGAGTAGGGGACCCTATTCCAACTGGTCCCTGGAATTGAGCTGGGTATCTACCAGACCACTCTGAGCACCCACAAAATCAGCCTGAGATGTAAGAAAATAGAATCTGGATCTCTACAGAATATCGTGGGCGGTTGGTTTCAAGGTATGAAGTGGGGAGCCATGATTCCGTGGGCAGATATCAGAGGATAAATGGCAGACGGAGGGAGCCTGGCTGTGGTGAGCTACCTACACAGCCAGTGAGTGACAGCCTCACGTGTTGGGGATGAGGCATAGACTCTTAGACCAGTAGTGGCAGGTAAAGGACTTTAGGGCAGTCCCCAGGACAGAAACCCAGAGTGGCAGGTCACGCGTGCAAACTGGGAGTGGCTGGTGGTTTTAGAAGCACAAAGAGCAGACATGTTCCCCGACCTGGAGGCAGAACTGGGGGCACTGCGGAGGGGCACACAACCCAGGATGCTGCAGTTTAAAGCAGCATGGACAGAACCAGAGATAGTGTGGCCTAGAGAGCTCACTGAAGAACAGACTGCGATCTCTCTGCTCTGAGGCAGACAAATTATATTCTAGATATAATTTGTCTTATATCAGACAAATTCGATTTTAAAACTAAACTCTTCTGCTCTGACTCTCAGAAGAGACATGAAAAGTCGCAGAGAAAGCTGCTGGAGAACAAAAGCCCCAAAAAACTGGTTCCCACTGAGGCCATCACCCTCCACAGGGGGCAGGGCAACTCTGCCCAAACAGGGTTGCCTGAGTAACAGCACGGCAGGCCCCTGCCCCAGAAGACAGGCTGGGAAAACAAGAGGCCAGTAACCCTAAGGTTCCTAGAAAACAGGTGCATCTTGCTTGGGTTCTGGTCAATAATTTGGACTCTATACATACCCTCAACCACCCATCAACAGAATGACTAGGAGGAGGAACCCCCAAAATAGAAAAGACTCAGAGATTATTACTTATGCAGCAGATTTACAAATGGATGCAGATATAACCAAGATGTTGGAGATGGAATTCAGGCTAGCAATTGTGAAGACAATAACTAGACTGGAGAAATCAATTAATGGCAACATAGAGTCTCTAAGGGCAGAAATGAAAGCTGAATTGGCAGAACTTAAAAGTGCTATCAATGAGATCCAATCTAATCTAGATAACCTAACAGCTAGGGTAAGTGAGGCAGAAGAATGAATAAGTGACCTGGAGGACAATTTAATAGATAAAAAGGGAAAAGAGGAGGCCAGGGAAAAACAACTCAGAATCCATGAAAATAGAATCAGAGAAATAAGTGACACCATGAAGCATCCCAATGTCAGAATTATTGGAATCCTGGAGGGGGTGGAGAGAGAGAGAAGACTAGAAGATATATTTGAGCAAATCGTAGCTGAGAACTTCCCTAATCTGGGGAATGAAATAAACATTCGTGTCCTAGAGGGAGAGAGGACCCCTCCCAAGATCAAGGAAAATAGGCCAACAGCCCAGCATGTAATAGTAAAACTTGCAAATCTTAGAACCAAGGAAACTATCTTAAGGGAAGTTAGGGGGAGGAGATTCCTTACGTACAGAGGGAGGAACATCAGAATAACGTCAGACCTATCCACAGAGACGTGGCAAGCCAGAAAAGGCTGGCAAGACATATTCAGGGTACTAAACGAGAAGAACATGCAACCAAGAATACTTTATCCGGCAAGACTCTCATTTAGAATGGATGGAGAGATGCAGAGCTTCCAAGACCAGCAGAAACTGAAAGAATATGTGACCACTAAGCCAGCCCTGCAAGAAATATTAAGGGGAGTCCTATAAAAGGAGAAAGTCCCCACGAGTGATATATGACAGAAATTTACAGAGACAATCTATAAAAACAACGTCTTCACAGGCAACATGTTGACAATTAATTCATATCTTTCAACAATCACTCTCAACGTGAATGGCCTAAAAGCTCCCATAAAACAGCACAGGGTTGAAGATTGGATAAAAAGACAGGACCCATCCATATGCTGTCTACAAGAGACTCATTCTGAACCTAAAGATACATCCAGACTGAAAGTGAAGGGATGGTGATCCATCTTCCATGCCAGCGGACCTCATGAGAAAGCTGGGGTAGTAACTCTTATATCAGACAAATTCGATTTTAAAACTAAAGTCTATAGTTAGAGACACAGAAGGGCATTATATCATTCTTAAAGGGTCTATCCAACAAGAAGAGCTAACAATTGTGAATATCTATGCCCCCAACATGGGATCAGCCATCTACATAAGCCAACCGTTAACCAAAATAAAGAGTCATATTGATAACAATACGTTAATTTAAGAGACCTCAATACTCCACTCTCAGCAATGGACAGATCATCTAAGCAGAAAATCAACAAGGAAACAAGAACTTTGAATGACACACTGGACCAGATGGACCTCATAGATATATACAGAACATTCCACCCTAAAACAACAGAATACTCATTCTTCTTGAGCACACATGGAACTTTCTCCAGAATAGACCACATACTGGATCACAAATCAGGTCTCAACTGATACCAAAAGACTGAGATTATTCCCTGCATATTCTCAGACCAAAATGCTTTAAAACTGGAACTCAATCACAAGAAAAAATTTGGCAGAAATTCAAAATCTTGTAAGCTAAAGAACACTCTGCTCAAGAATGTTTAGGTCAACCAGGAAATCAAAGAAGAACTTAAACAATTCATGGAAATCAATGAGAATGAAAACACATTGGTCCAAAACCTATGGGATACTGCTAGAGTGGTCCTAAGGGGGAAATACATAGCCATCCAAGCCTCACTCAAAAAAATAGAAAAATCCCGAATTCACCTACTAACTCTATACCTTAAAGAACTAGAGAAACAGCAACAAACGATGCCTAAGCCACACATTAGAAGAGAAATAATTAAGATTAGAGCAGAGATCAATGAATTAGAAACCAGAAACACAGTAGATCAGATCAACGAAACTAGAAGTTGGTTCTTTGAAAGAATTAATAAGATTGATAAACCACTGGCCAGACTTATCCAGAAGAAAAGAGAAAGGACCCAAATTAATAAAATTATGAATGAAAAGTGAGAGATCACGACTAACACCAAGGAAATAGAAATAATTTTTAGAAATTATTATCAACAACTATATGCCAATAACCTGAGCAATCTGGATAAAATGGAGGCCTTCCTGGAAACCTATAAGCTGCCAAGACTGAAACAGGAAGAAATTGACAACCTGAATAGGCCAATAACCAGTAACAACATCGAAGCAGTGATCAAAAACTTCCCAAAAAACAAGAGTCCAGGGCCTGATGGATTCCCTGAGGAATTCTACCAGACATTCAAAGAAGAAATGATACCTATTCTACTGAAGTTGTTTCAAAAAATAGAAACAGAAGGAAAACTTCCAAACTCATTCTATGAGGCCAGCATTACCTTAATCTCCAAACCAGGCAAAGACCCCAACAAAAAGGAGAATTTCAGACCAATATCCCTGATGAATATGGATTCCAAAATCCTCAACAAAATCCTAGCTAATAGGATCCAACAATACATTAAAAGGATCATCCACCATGACCAAGTGAGATTTATCCCCGAATTGCAAGGGTGGTTCAACATTCTCAAATCAATCAATGTGATAGAACACATTAATAAGAGGAGGGAGCAGAAGCATATAGTCCTCTCAATTGATGCAGAAAAAGCATTTGACAAAATACAACATCTTTTCCTGATTAAAACTCTTCAGTACAGGGATAGAGGGAATATTACTCAAGTTCATAAAATCCATCTATGAAAAACCCACAGCAAAGATCATCCTCAATGGAGAAAAGCTGAGAGCCTTTCCCTTAAGATCAGGAACACGTCAAGGATGCCTACTCTCACCACTATTGTTCAACATAGTACTAGAATCCTAGCAACAGCGATCAGACAAAAAAAAGAAATAAAAGGTATTCAAATTGGCAAAGAAGAAGTCAAACTCTCTCTTTTCACAGATGACATGATACTTTATGTGGAAAACCCAAAAGACTCCACTCCCAAATTACTAGAACTCATACAGCAATTAAGTAATATGGCAGGATACAAAATCAATGCACAGAAGTCAGTTGCTTTCTTATACACTAACAACACAACTGTAGAAAGAGAAATTAGAGAAAGAATCCCATTTACAATAACACCAAAAACCATAAGATACCTCGGAATAAGCCCAACCAAAGAGGTAAAGGATCTATACTCTAGGAACTACAGAACACTCATGAAAGAAATTGAAGAAGACACAAAAAATGGAAAAATATTCCATGCTCATGGATTGGAAGAATAAACATTGTTAAAATGTCTATGCTACCCAGAGCAATCTATACCTTCAATGCCATCCCAGTCAAAATTCCAATGACATTTTTCAAAGTGCTGGAACAAAAAATCCTAAAATTTGTATGGAATCAAAAAGACCCCAAATCGCCAAGGAAATGTTGAAAAAGAAAAAGAAAGCTGGGGGCATTACGTTGCTGGATTTCAAGCTATATTACAAAGTTGTGATCACCAAGACAGCATGGTACTGGCACAGAAAGAGACATATAGACCAATGGAACAGAATAGAGAACCCAGATATGGACCCTCAACTCTACAGTCAAATAATCTTTGACAAAGCAGGAAAAAAACATGCAATGGAAAAAAGACAGTCTCTTCAATAAATGGTGCTGGGAAAATTGGACAGCCACATGCAGAAGAATGAAACTCGACCATTCTCTAACACCATACACAAAGACAAACTCAAAATGGATGAAAGACCTCAATGTGAGACAGGAATCCATCAAAATCCTAGAGGAGAACATAGGCAGTAACCTCTTTGACATCGTCCATGGCAACTTCTTTCAAGATACATCTCCAAAAGCTAGTGAAACAAAAGCAAAAATGAACTTTTGGGATTTCATGAGGATAAAAAGTTCTGCACAGCAACGGAAACAGTCAACAAAACAAAGAGGCAACCCACAGAATGGGAGAAGATATTTGCAAATGACACTACAGATAAAGGGCTGGTGTCCAAGATCTATAAAGAACTTCTCAAACTAAACACCCCAAAACAAATAATCAAGTCAAAAAGTGGGCAGAAGATACGAAAAGACACTTCTCTGAAGAAGACATACAAATGGCTAACAGACACATGAAAAAATGTTCATCATCATTAGCCATCAGGGAAATTCAAATCAAAACCACATTGAGATACCACCTTACACCAGTTAGAATGGCAAAAATGGACAGGGAAAGAAACAACAAATGTTGGGGATGTTGTGGAGAAAGGAGAACCCTCTTACACTGTTGGTGGGAATGCAAGTTGGTACAGCCACTTTAGAAAACAGTGTGGAGGTTCCTCAAAAAATTAAAAGTAGAGCTACCCTATGACCCAGCAATTGCACTGCTGGATATTTACCCCAAAGACACAGATGTAGTGAAAAGAAGGGCCATATGTACCCCAATGTTCATAGCAGCAATGTCTGCAATAGCCAAACTGTGGAAAGAGCCGAGATGCCCTTCAACAGATGAATGGATAAAGAAGATGTGGTCCATATATCCAATGGAATATTACTCAGCCATCAGAAAGGATAAATACCCAACTTTTACATCAACATGGATGGGACTGGAGGAGATTATGCTAAGTGAAATAAGCCAAGTAGAGAAAGTCAATTATCATATGATTTCACTTATCTGTGGAACATAAGGAATAGCTTGGAGGACATTAGGAGAAGGAAGGGAAAAATGAAGAGGGGGGATCGGAGGGAGAGATGAACCATGAGAAACTATGGACTCTGAGAAACAAACAGGGTTTCAGAGGGGAGGGGGGAGGGGGGATTGGTTAGCCTAGTGATGGGTATTAAAGAGGGCACGTACTGCATGGAGCACTGGGTGTTATACAAAAACAAGGAACGTGGATCACCACATCACATGTATTGTATGGTGACTAACATAACATAATAAAATTTAAAAAAAAATTACAATTACAGGCCTTAGGGCTATATATGTTTGTGTTTGTGTGTGTGTGTGTGTGTGTGTGTGTGTGTGTGTGTATGCCTATGTATACTTTCTCCATATTGAATGGGCCCAATTAATTCCCTGGTCAATCCTGATATTTACATCCTTCAGTCTGGGAAACATTCTTTTGATTTTTTAAATTTATTTGAGAAAGAGTGAGAGAGAGAGCATGTGTGTGCAAGTGGGGGAGGAGCAGAAGGGGAGGAAGAGGAAGGGTTAAGAATCTCCAGCAAACTCAGTGCTGAGTGTGGAGCCCATGCTGGGCTTGATCTCAGGACCCTGAGGTCATGACCTGAGCTGAAACAAAGAGTCAGGTGTTCAACTGACTGAGCCATCCAGGTGCCCCAGTCTGGGTAATATTCTTTTATTTGTTGATAACTTTATCCCTTCCATTTTCTCTGTGGCTTCATTCTGTAAATACTAATGATAAGATATTGGCCCATCTGTAATAATACTTCAAAATATTATCTTCCCTTATTGATTCTCTTTTTTAAATTTACTTTCTAGATATTTCTTTCATAGGAGCACTGTGTTTTACTCTCTTCTTCCCCAATACTGGGTACCTCCAACTACTGAGCCTTCCATATTCCTTTTTATCAGTCTTCTACACCATGGCCATGGCACCTATAGATTGAAGATCCTTTGACAGTTAGCCATAATTCCTTCCTTCCATATCTGGCTTCCAAACTTCTGTGGAAATCTCTTGCACATGTCCTAGTTTTCTTTGACCTTATAGATTTCTAACTTTGCTGTCATTTTAGTAGTATTTCAGGAGGGAAGAACTAAATCTTAAAGAATAAGTGAGATATTCATAAGGCAAGAAAGAGAAAGATGTTATGTCAAAAGAGTGTACACTGAATGGAACAATTTTAAGAAAACCGGAATTTAGGAACATCCTTCACTTTCTATCATCCAGGGGTCCAAATCTGGTCTGACAGCTGGCTCCTCATATTCACCACATATGCACTGATATATACTGTCCAGCCAGGGGGCACAAGTGTCAATAACAGGCAATAAATCTACAGTTCATACATTATGTTCAAAATTTTAAATATTTTTCTATGCCTCATCTTGAAAATCAAACAGTAGAACCCATAGTAAACTGACCTATTTTAAAAAAATATCTCCCTTTTAAAAGGAATACAAAGTTAACTTAGTTCTGTTCTCCAATTTCTCATAATCCTTTGTGATTTCATATTTTTGCTATATTAGTCTTTAATGCAAACATGTCCTGACATACACTTGAAACAAATGTTGAAAAATAAGATAATAAACCCCATCAAAGGTACTGGGTAGATCTACTCTTTACTGCTACTACTTCAAAGAATAAAGGTTTTTAAAATATTTCTTATATAATTATAGTGTGATAGTAGTTGAAATTCCAAAGGACTAATGCAAAGTCAAACTAAGGTCCACTCGTGGTCTTTTGCTTCTCTTGCATCTGCTTCTATTATTCTCCAGTCTGGAAGAAAAGTATGGGCAGCAACATGTGGGAGAGCAAAAACTACCCATCCTCCTCTCTAGAGGGCTTTGCAGGTAACTATTTTGGTATGACTTGACGGCACTCAAAGACCTGACTGACTCAACACATCCAGATTCCCCTCAGGCAGTTCACATTATTTTAAACATTGTGAAAATGCATAAATGTATGTTGTTTATTAAGAAAAATTCAATGAGAGCCTACTACATACCAAATAAAGTATACTGGGTATACAGCTATGTCAATTCTGCAAAACAATCATCTAGGCAGTGCCCATTCTAACAGAGAAGTAAACTGAAGTTCAGTGTTTAATTAGTTTCTCTAATTTTAAATAGTGAAAATGGGGTAAAGCCAAGAGCTGAAACTTCTACATCTAACATTAACACTTCTTATTCCATATTCTGCTTCTCCAGGCAGGTAAAAATTAGGAATGATCAAGCACAGAGTGAGGGACAGAATAAGGAGTACCATGAGAAAGAGTTTAGACAAGGCAGTGTGAATCTGGTGTAGCATTTTGAGAGGACAATCTATATGTGACTTTCTAACAAGCAAAAGTTTGATAGAATAGGTATGCTAGTATTATATAAATGAGACAAAGATGGCCCCTATATATTGGCATTTTATTTACTTCTTCACAGCAGGCTGGGACTATTAGTTCAAAACTCAAAGGTATAAAAGGCAAATTTTATACATCTAATTATTTTATTTTATTTTTTACATCTAATTATTTTAAATACAGCCCAAATAAACATATTTTTTAGCATTTAGAGCCTGCCTGCTTTTCATACTTTGTGAAACTGCATACAACATTTGCTAGTCATAGATAAGACAAGCCCTGAGCTATAAAAGACCCCAAGCAGCTTCTTTCAGAGCTCCCTGATGCACAGGCTCTCATCTTTTTGTTCAGCAGCATTACGCACACATGTAAGCCCTGTTTCCAATCTCCCTTCTCCCTAGGAGTTCTCTTACCCTCATCTCCTTCTGGATGGTGGTCTCATGTCTCCAGGACATCTCCTTTCCCTGGAATTCAACTTATTAAAGCACCACCCTAATAAAGCTCATTTTGTGTTACTGCCATGTTGTAGTCATGTATTTTTCTTTGATAAACTCCAAAATTCAAACTCACTACAGGTAGTTAATTTTAATTCTCATTAATTGATGGGGACCATAGTTACACTGATGTCAGCATAGGCTCCCAATCTAGGACAGTGTTGAACATGCCAATAGGTGAGTCCCATGAACCAAATATAGCTGAAGGCTACATTAGAGAAAAGAAGGTATAGGCTGGTTAAAGGAAAGGCAGTGTCAGGGTAAAAATTTAAAATAGATCCATGTTTTCATGGAGTTAGCTGGAGGAGTTATTAATCATTTCTTTTTTGATGTTTTGATGCTTTGACATCATGGAGGCCTTGCATACCAGGGATGGACTGCCTTTCCCAGGATTAGCTAATTCCCAGAGATAGCAAACAACTTGTCTGTAAACATGCCTCTTATATGCAAACAAACCAGTCCTAAACCCATGCCCTCCTTCTGCCTTCTTTTATCAGTCTCCTATAGTCCAGAACACTAACTTTCAGTCCTAACTCACCCCAGGGCCAGGTACTGGACAATGAGGGATTACCCCTACAGCCTAGAGCCTGCCAAAATTATTCAAATTATATAGTCCTAAGCCTGCTCACCTCTCTATTTTGCTTTGCTCATTTTTTTTTTTCCATGAACACCAAAAATAAAGACTCTGGCCATTCTTTTCTATCACTTCTTCTCTGTCTCCTGACCAAACCTTGTTGTTGTTCTTTGTATAGTCCTGAAGGCTCTGGCATGGAGTGCCCTCCTCTTGGGAACGGTGAGTAACAAAATATCTTTTCAGTGGCAATGTTCTCCTGATCCATTGGCTTCACCATGCCTGAATAAAAACAAAATATCAGGTATATTTTATTTTATTTTATCTTATTTTATCTTTTGTCAGGTACATTTTAAATCAAAAGATCTTTCTCAGATCTCAAATGTAGCAGGAAAGCAATTCTGTATCATGCCTTCTGACCACTACTAACACTGACGTGGCTGCTGGGAGGCAGCACACTGTAGGAGAAAGAACATGTTGAGTTCTAGGTCTCAGAGCCCAGATTCTAATCCTACTTCTACCATTTTCTAACTGTTACACTGAGTAAGTTATTCTACCTCTTCAACACCTATTTCCACATTTATAAAAAGGGTATACTATTACTGACCTGGAAAGTTGGCATGATGAAATACTGTATTAATTTCTAACAGACAACCAGGGACCCAGTAAGTACAGTACAACTCTAATTTATCTTTCCTCCAGGATTTCAGTAAAATTTATGAATAAAAATCTTCTAGGTGTTATACAAAAGGTTAATGTTAAGCCAATGTCTAGAAGCTATAAGACAACAGATTTTGGCTCAGTATACAAAGGGAAATTTCTGATTCCAGCTTCAATATGTAAAGAGTTTGGGAGCTGCCAACCCATACTTACAAGAAAAAAAGCTGAACTAAACATCAATGGATATTCTTAGGCCCATTAGAGAATTTAGGTCAGAGGACAACCATCATTCCAGAATCTGGAGAGAAGGACAAATACAGAGAATCACAGTTGAGATCAATTTACTCAGAGCAAAAACTGCTGGAAAGCCTAAGTTGATAAAAACACTTAAATGGCAACATGTACCTAAATGGTAAATGCTGCGGGTGGAATGTAAACTAGCATGAAAGTAAGAATCTCCACACAGTTTTAAGTGGGGGCACACTTTCATGGGTTTTACCTATGGAAACATCACTAGTTTCTCAGGGTGAAAAGCTAAGAAAAATTCCTTCTCTTTCTAGCAGGGGGAGAGGAATAGCAAACATTTGAAATATGCCCAGAGTATCTAGAGTGTTCTTCATAACAAAAGTGTACTCAGTAAGGGAAAAATTTTTACCCATAATTTATCTGAACAGGGAGAGGAGAAATTACTCAACTCTAGCTCATCTGAACCACTGGATCACTAAAGGAAGTGAAAAAAGAGCAAATAAACATTTGTGAAGGTTAAACTCAGGGTTATAGGCCCACTAAAAGATTAAGATTTAATCATAGGATTACAAAATGTTTCCCATTACATTTCAATTTACCATGACATCAAAAGACCTCCAGTGAAATAACATTGGATTACACTTAAAAGACCTTCAAGGAACAGACTCTGTTTAAGAAAGAGATTAAAAGAAAGATATTTTGACACCTATAATTATACCAAGTATTAAACACAGATCATCTACTAGTCCATCATTAAACCACACATTAAAGATCTATTTGCCTGAGTTACTATTACTCAATACATTATGTCTGGAGTTCAACAAAAATTAAAAGGCATACTAAAGAAAATTTAAAAGCACACTATGAAAAGACAAAGCAAGTATCAAAGTGACACACAGATGTAAGGGATGCCTGGGTGGCTCAGTCAATTTAGCCTCTGACTGGATTTCGGCTCACGTCATGATCTCTGGGTGGTGAGATCAAGCCCTGAGCTGAACCCCACATCAAGCCCTGTTTTAAGCCCTGTGTCAGGCTCGGCACTCAGCACAGAGTCTGCTTGAGTTTCTCCCCCTCTGCCCCTCCTCCCATTCACACACACATACTCTCTCTAAAAATAAATAAATAAATCTTTTAAAAAAGAATCAGACACAAATGTGTCACAGATCTTTAGATTATCAGGGTACTAAAAATAACCACAATTAACAGGTTAAACTCTGATGGAAAAATGTTAACAGCATGCAAGAGTAAATTGATAATATAAGCACAGAGATGGGAATTCTAACCAATAATATAAAAAGAAATGCTAGATATCAAAAACAGAAATAACAGAAATAAAAAAACTGAACTCAAGTGAAGAAAGAGTACATGAGATTCAAGCTATATATTAATAGAAACTTCTAAAACTGATAAACAAGAAAGAATTAAAAATGTAAAAGAATATCCAAAAATAGTGGGAAATTTTAAAACATAATAACATACAAATAATTGAAATGCCAAAGCAGAAGGAAAGAAAATGGACCACACATAAAAAAAAATTAAGTAAATATGTTTGAGATTTTTTTCCCACAATAAATAACAGATTCCAAATTACATATACAGAAATTCAAAGAATGCAAAACAGGAAAAATACTAAAAAGTCAACAATTAGGTATGTCATAGGCAAACCACAGAAAACCAAAGACAAAAGACAATCAGGAGAGCAGGTAGAGAGAAAAGAATACCTTGCCTAGAGAAATAAGAATTACACTGGACATTTGCTCAGAAAATTTGCAAGCTAAAAGAGACTGGAGTTAAAAAAAAAAAAAACAAGTATTAAAAAAACCCAAAAAACTATAATCCTAGAATTCTATATCCAGCTCTCCCCCCCGCCAAAAAAAAATCCTTCACAAGTAAAGCAGAAGATTTTTCAGGAAGGTGGTGAAGTAGGAAGTACCAAGAATCTATTTCCCCACTTATACAACAATTGTACTGGCAGAATCCATCTTATGTAATTATTATGAAACTCTGGAGTCTATTGAAGGTTTGCAACTTCTAGTAAACTGCAGTTAATTTTCAGTCAATTTTAGCTCTTAGCACAGTAGCAGCTACCCATTCCCCAACCTCCCACCTGCAAGACAAGAAGCCATGCATGTGTTCCTTGTGCAGCTTGCACTGCTTGCAGGAGTGAAGATGAGCAAAAAAAAAGGACCCTGTCCTCCAAGCAGCAGAGATCTGTGCTCTGAGCTGATTGCTACTTCTGATTACAGAGGTGCAGAAAAAGAGGCAAGTGGCCATTGTTGCAAGCCCTTCCCCCTCAAGTTGAAGTGACTGCAGGTGACTTAAAGATCTGGTGCCTTTCTCCTCTCCTCCTTTCATTTTTCTCTTTTTTCCTCTTTAGGAGTCATACATTACAGTGTAGGGCATTCAAAAACAACTGCATATACAGAAAAAAAATTAGAAAGTGATACATGTCTGAGAAAAGTTCAGAAAGACATGAAAGGATCTAAAGCTTATACTCAGGAGGATCCTTGCCACAGAAACAACCTATAAAAATCAAAAGCAAAAACAATAAGAAATAGCAAATCCCCAGGAAGTGGGAGAATCTAATTTCCACAAACTGATATTATTAAATTCAAATGCCCAGTTTTCAACAACAACAAATCACAAAGCATAAAAAGAAACAGGAAAGTTTGGACAACTCAAAAGGAAAAAAAATAAACTATTGCTGAAAAAGACTGATGAAAGTTACACTAGACAAAGACTTTAAAACAACTGACTTAGGGGTCCTGGGGTGGCTCAGTCAGGTAAGCATCCAACTCTTAATTTCAGCTCAGGTCATGATCTTGGGGTCTGGGGTTGGAGCCCCACATAGGCTCTGCACTCAGCAGGGAGTCTGCTAGAGGATTCTCTCTCTCTAGTCCTCCTTCCCCCTTCTCTCTCTCCTGAATAAATAAATCTTTAAAAATATTAAAAAAACAACTGACTTGAAGATGCTCAAAACTAAAGTAAGATATGGAGAGAGTCAATAAAATGATGCATGAACAAAATGAAAATAGCAAAAAAAAGAATGGAAACCTAAAATGAAACAAAAAAGAAATTCTAGGTCTGAAAAGCATAAAAACTAAAATGAAAGGTTAGAGGGATGCAACGACAGATTGGAGCAGGAAAAAGAAAAAAAAATGAATGTGAAGATAAGGCAATATAAATTATTGAGACTGAGGAAAGAAAGATAAAAGATTGAGGGACAATGAACATAGCCTAAGGGACTTGTGGAATACCACCAAGCAGATCAACATAGATATTTTAGGAGTCCTGTAAAGAGAGAAAGAGACAGAGAGAACAGATGAAGAAATAATGTCTAAAAACTTGCAAAATATAATGAAATACATGAATATAGACATCCAAAAAACTTAACTTACTAATAAAGTCAAAGCACTAAAGGAAAAATACTGTCTACCAAGAATCTTGCATCCAGAAAAACTACTCTTCAAAAATAAGAAAGAAGTTAAGATATTCCTACTTAAATAAAAACAGAGCACTCATAACCACTAGACCTGCCCCACAAGAAATGCTCAAGAATTCCTGTACAATGAAATGAAAGGACACTAGACAGTGATTCAAAGCCATATGAAGCCATAAATATCTCAATAATGGTGAATTCATGGCCATTATTGTAACAATAGTGTGTAATTTTACTTTTAATTTTCTACATGATTAAGGGACTAATATTTTTTTATGATTTTTCATGTAGTTTATTTATTTTTTAATGAAGTATAATTGACATACAGCAGTATATTAGTTTCAGGTACACAATATAATGATTCAACATTTCTATACATTTCTCAGTGTTCATCAAGATAAGTACACTCTTGGGCGCCTGGGTGGCTCAGTTGGTTAAGAGTCTGCCTTTGACTTAGGTCATGATCCCAGGGTCCTGGAATCGAGCCCCATATTTGGCTCCCTGCTCAGCGGGGAGCCTGCTTCTCTCTCTTCTTCTGTCTGCCTCTCTGCCTACTTGTGCTCTCTCTCTGTGAAAAAAATAAATAAAATCTTTAAAAAAAAAGATATGTACACTTAATCCTCCATTTAAAAAAATTAGATACATTTAAAAAAATCAGTCTAAAAGCAAGTACTTTTTTAACTTTGGTTTGTAACTCAACATTTTGTTTCTACTTACTTTAAAGGACTAATGCATTTAAAAGAATTATTAATTTACATTTTGGGGCACACAATATATAAATATGTCATTTTGTGAAATCAACAATCAAAAGGAGAAGGGACAAAGCTACAAAGGAGCAAAGGTTTTATGTTTCTGAAGTTATCCTGATAAAAATTCAAATTATAATGCTATTATTTTAGGATGTTAAATGTAATCCTCATGATAACCATAAAGAAAATAGTTTCTAAAAATACACAAAAAGAAATGAGAAAGGAATTTAAACATTTCACTGAAAAAATATCAACGAAACACAGAAGACAACAGAAATGCAGGAAATGATGGGCAAGAAATATTGTAAGGCACATATAAAAAAATAGCAAAATGACAGAAGTAAGCCCCTTTTTATCAAAAATTACTTTAAATGTAAATGGATTAAATTCTACAATCAAAAAACAGAGTATGGCAAAGTGGATAAAAAATAAGATCTAACTAAATACTATCTACAGAGACTTGCTTTTATTTTTTAAAGATTTATTTATTTATTTATTTATTTATTTATTTATTTGACAGAGAAAGAGAGAGAGAGAAGGAGAGAGCACAAGCAGGGGAAGTGGCAGGTAGAGGGAGGGGGAGAAGCAGGCTTCCCACTGAGCAGAGAGCTGGACATGGGGCTTGATCCCGGCACCCCGGGATCATGACCTAGCTGAAGGCAGACACTTAACCAACTGAGCCACTCAGGTGCCCCCAAAGACTTGCTTTTAGATCTACGATACAAATAGGTTGAAATTGAAGGGATGAAAAAATATATTCCATGAGATTGTAACCAAAAGACAGCAAGAGTGGCTATACTAATATCAGACAAAATAGACTTTAAATCAGAATAGGTTGTAATAGACAAAGACATATTTATAAAAAGTTCAACATAGCAAGAATATGTAATAGCCATAAACATTTACACACAGTATGATAGACCATAAAAATATGAAATAAAAGTGTGCCTGGCTGGCTCAGTTGGTAAAGCATGCAACTCTTGATCCCTAGGTCATGAGTTCAAGCTCCACATGTGTGTGGAGCATACTTTAAATAAATGAAGTAAAAATTGACAGAATTGAGGGGACAAATAGGCAGTTCTACAATAATAGTTGGAGACATTAATACCCCATTCTCATTAAAAGATAGAACAAGACATAAGTAAGGAAATAGACTTATACAACATAATAAACCAACTTGACCTAACAGACATGTGTAGAACTCTCTACCCCACACAACAACATAAACATTCTCAAGTGCACATGAGACATTCTCTAGGATGAAACATATGCTTGGCCACAAATTAAGACTCAACAGATATTAAAAGATAGATATCTTATGAAGTATCTTCTTCAACCACAGTGGGATAATGTTAGAATCAATAACAGAATAAACAAAAACAAAAACCTGGGAAGTTCACAAATTTCTGGAAATAACACACTCTGAAACAACCAATGGGTCAAAGAAGAACTCAAAAGTGAAGTAGAAAAACATCTTGAAAGAAATGAAAAGAGAAGAACAACATACCAAAACTAATGGGATGAAGCAAAAGCAGTGCTAAAACGGAAACTTAGACATGTAAACACTTAAATTAAAAAACAAGAAAGCTCTCATGTCCACAACCTAACTTTACAATTTAAGATACCAGAAAAAGAATAAACTAAATCCAAAGCTAGCAAAGGCTAGGAAGTAAAGATTAGAGCAGAGATAAATAAAATGATAAATTGAAAAACAATAGAGAAAATCAATGGAACCAAAAAAGTGCTTGAAAAGATAAAAAAAAAAAATTGGCAAACATTTAGCTGATGCTGTAAGAAAAAAAAGAGAAGACTCAAATTACTAAAGTCAGAAATTACTAATTACACAGAAATTAAAGGATTATAAGATCATACTACAAACAATTGTATACTAAAAAACTGGATAACCTAGATGAAATAAATTTCTAGAAACAGAAAACCTATCAAGACTTATTGTAAAGAGGGCGCCTGGGTGGCTCAGATGGTTAAACGTCTGCCTTCAGCTCAGGTCATGATCCCAAGGTCCTGGGATCGAGTCCCGCATCAGGCTCCCTGCTCCTTGGGAGCCTGCTTCTCCCTCTGCCCCTCTCTCTCTCTCCCCCTCTCTCTCTCTCTCTCGCTGTCTCTCATGAATAAAAAATAAAATCTTAAAAAAAAAAAAAAAGACTTATTGTAAAGAAATTAAAAAATCTGCATTGACCTATAACTGGTAAGAAGATTGAATTAGTAATCAGAGATATTCTGACAGAGAAAAACACTGGACAAGATGGATTTCACTGGTAAATTCTACCAAACATTTGAAGAGAACTAATACCATTCCTCTTCAAACCTTGCCCTGCCCCCACAAAAAAAAGAAAGAAAAATAAATAAAAGAAAACAATGGGGACGTGTCTTAATTCACTCTATGTAATCAGCATTACCTTGATACCAAAACCAGACAAAGACACTACAAGAAAACTACAGACCAATATCCCTTATGAACATTGGTGTTAAAACTCTCAAAAATACTAGGAAATTGAATTTAGCAGCATATTAAAAGAATTATATCCCATGATCAAGTAACATTTATTCCTGGAATGCAAGGATGTTTCTGCACATGAAAATCAATCACCGCAATATATCACATTAACAGAATAAAGGGAAAATACACATAATAATTGTGTTTGATGCAGAAAAAGCATTTGACAAAATTCAATAGCTTTTCATGATAAAAACATTAAGAAATAAAAACAAGCAAATAAAAACCAGGAATAGAAGGAAACTCTCTCAACATAATAAAATCCATAAAAGAAAAGCCAAAACAACTTTGTATTCAGTGGTAAAAACAAAGATTTTCCTCTAAGATCAAAAACAAGATAAAAATGCCACTTTTGCTACTTCAAGTTCTAATCAGAATAATTAGACAAGGGGTGCCTGAGTGGCTCAGTCAGTCAGGCATTGACCTTTGGCTCAGATCATGATCCCAGGGTCCTGGGATCAATCGAGCCGTATGGCAGGCTCCCTGCTCAGTGGGGAGCCTGCTTCTCCCTTCTCTCCCTCTGCAGCAACCCCTGCTTGTGCTAGCTCTCTCTGTCAAATAAATAAATAAAATCTTAAAAAAAAGAATAATTAATCAAGAAAAGAGCAATAAAATTCATCCAAGTTGGAAAGGAAGAAATAAAATCATCTCTGTTCATAAATGATATAATCTTATATGTAGAAAACACTAATAGTTCAAAAAAATATTAGAGTTAGTAAATTAATTTAGCATGGTATCAGGATATAAAATCAATGCACAAAATCAGCCACAATTACAGACACTAAATATGAATGATCTCAAAATGAAATTATGAAAAAAGATTATTTATAATTGTATCAAAAAGAATGAAACACCTAAGAATTAACCAGTGAAGTGAAAGATTTGTATGATAAAAATTACAAAGTATTGCTGAAGTAAATTTTAAAAGACCCAAGTAAATGAAAACATATCCCATGTTCCTGGATTAGAGGACTTAATATTGTTAATATATCACTACTAGATATAATTATAGATTCAGAGTAATCGTTATCAAAATCCCAATGACACTTTTTTTCAGAAATAAAAAAAGCCATCCTGAAACTAATTCGGAATCTCAAAGAATCCCTAATAGTCAAAACAAACTTGGGGTGCCTGGGTGGCTCAGTCATTAAGCGTCTGCCTTCGGCTCAGTTCATGATCCCAGCATCCTGGGATGGAGCCCGCATCAGGCTCCCTGCTCAGCGGGAAGCCTGCTTCTCCCTCTCCCACTCCCCCTGCTGTGTTCCCTCTCTCATTGTCTCTCTCTGTCAAATAAATAAATAAAATCTTTAAAAAAAAAAACCTTGAAAAAGAGGAACAAAGATGAAGGACTCATACTTCCTGATTTCAAAACTTACAATAAAGCTACCATAATCAAAATTGAGTGGTATTAGCATAAAGACATACAGATAAAAGGAGTAAAATACGGAGGCCAGAAAAAAACTCTCACATATTTTGTCAAATATTTTTTGACAAGGGCACCAAGACCATTAAATGGGGAAAAACACAATCATTTAAATAAATAGTACTAGGAAAAGTGGATATCCACTACATGCAAAAGAATGAGTTTAGACCTCATACAAAAATTAACTCAAAATAGATCAAAAGCGGGGTGCCTGGGTGGCTCAGTCAGTTAAGCGTCTGCCTTTGGCTGAGGTCATAATCTCAGGGTTCTGGGATCGAGCCTTGCATCGGGTTCCTTGCTCAGTAGGCAACCTGCTTCTCCCGCTCCCGCTCCCACTCCCCCCCCACCACCACTTGTGCTCCCTCTCTCTCTCTCTCTTTCAAATAAACAAAATCTCTAAAAAAAAAAAAAAAAAATGGATCAAAGGCTTAATCATAAGACCTAAAGTTAAAACTCTCAGAAGAAAAGATAGGGCAAAAACTTCATGACACTGGGTATAGAAATAATTTCTTGAATATAACACCAAAGGCACAAGCAACAAGAGAATGTCTACTGTCAGGAAGGAAGGAAGGGAAGAAGGGAAGGAGGGAAGGAAGGAAGGAAGGAAGGAGGGAGGGAGGGAGGGAAGGAAGGAAGGAGGGAAGGAAGAAAGGAAGGAAGGAGGGAGGGAGGGAAGGAGGGAAGGAAGGAAGGAAGGAAGGAAAGAAGGAAGGAAGGAAGGAGGGAGGGAAGGAAGGAAGGAGGGAGGGAAGGAAGGAAGTATATGAACAGACATGCCATCAAAGAATATGAACAGATAATCACATGTAAAGGTCCTCAGTCAGCATCATTGGTCATGAGAGAATTATAAATTTAAACAACACTGAGATACATTTATATATTTATTAGAATGGATAAAATCCATAAAGCCAAAAATAACAAATTCTGTCAAGAATGAAGAACAATAGGAACTCTCATTTATTGTGGGTGAGAAAGAAAAATAATACAGTCACTTTGGAAGATGACTTGGCAGTTTCTTACAAAGCTAAATACAATGTTACCATATAACCTACCAATTACCCCCCCTAGGTATTTATACAAATGATTTGAAAACTCAAGTCCAGGCAAAAACCTGTACACAGATGTTTACAGCAGTTTTATTCATAGTAGCAAAAACTGGAAGTGATGAAAATGTCCTTCAACAGATTAGTAGATGAACAAAGTGGGGTTCATCCTTTGAATGAAACACTAGTCAACAATAAACAGCAATGAACTATTGAGCCAGGCAAATAAATGGATAAATCTTAAATGAGTGGTGCTAAGTAAAAGAAGCCTGCTGTAAAAGGTTACCCACTCTAGAACTCCATTAATTATTATTCTGGAAAAAATAAACTATAGAGAAAATAAAATGATTAATGGCTGCTAGGGGTCAACTGTAGAAAGAAGGAATAGGTGAAGCCCAGGAAATTTTTGTCAGTAACTCTAGTCTGTATTCAATAGTAATAATAGAGACATAACATTACTTATGTCTCAAAACTCATAGAAGTTTAAAGGACAAGAGTGTTCCTTAATGTATACAATTAAAAAATATAATTTAGGAAGTTGAGAGATCCCAGGATAGAAAGCAGAATGTAACAAAAGAATGTAATTATATGGCAAAAATATGAAACAATTTCACTGAAGGAAATTTTCACTGGGGAAATGGTGCTAACCTAATTCATTAGGTGCTTACCTACCTAAATGGATTCTGTATGACTAAAGACAAAAGAAACTGTGCATAAGTACTATAATCTAGTTGATAAAATTGTTTCTCGTGGGCACCAGTTAAAATTCTGATACTGCTTTGCATGTATACTGGTATTGAACAATTAAAGTTTTAGTACAGATTGGAAGCTAGTCTTCTTTCTCACTGTTGGCATGAGAATTTACAGATAAGCAGGAGATGGAGATGGTAGTGGATTAGAGTTTTATAATCAATATGAACTTATTTTTTAGCTTAATACAGATAGATGGCTACATATAGAAATATTTAGAAATATATACATATGGGTTAGAATACACACACATATTTATGTGCTGTCAGCTGAGAGCACCTAAAAGAAATGACACTTCAGTAGCAAAAAGCACATCCAGTCTCAAAATTTTGGGTTCCAATACCATTCTCCAATGAAAGGAACGAAGACTCTGGAGAAATGGCTGATGCACATATTGGGGCAGAATATGTTGAGATAAGCCTGGAGAGCTTCCTCTAGTGCCAGAAAGCAATAAAGTGCTGAAGAAGGGGGAGTAGAAAAAAAATAAGAAAAAAAAAAGCAAAGAAAATAAAAAGAAAAAAAGGAGAAAAGAAAAAAGAAAAGAATAAAGAAACCTCATTGGTGAAAGAACTCCTGTGGCCAAAGCTGGAGCAATTTAAGAAACCAATTTAAACAAATAAAGGATCACCAGATCATAGCCCAAAGTATAAAATAAGTATCTATGATCCATACTAATATACATGAGTAAATGATAGAATACATTATTGAATGAGTGAGACAAAACAAACTTCCCCTGAATAATTGTCTTAAATTATTTATATGGATACTCACTTTCAATGACGTTAGTATGACTAGCCACTCCTCAGGTATGGATTGAGCATAGTACTTCCTTCCAAAAAAATACAAATGAAAAGAGGGGAGAAAGGTTTATGGTGCAGATTTACCTAGCAAACTTTACTTCAGCCAGGTAGGTGATCAAAGTCAACAACAACAGTCAAAAATCATATTGATATTTTGTATCCTTGATAAAATGTGATGAAAATAACACTTTCACTCTGTGTTCTTCTTCCCAATAATCCATTATTCCAATCTTATCTTCCTACAAAATACTTAACACTTGTCAAAACTCTCAAAGTCATTAAAAATGAGGAAAATCTGAGAAACCGCTATCATCAATAGGAGCCTAAGGATACACAAGAACTGAATATCACATGATATCTTAGATGAGATCTTGGAACAGAAAAAAAGACTTGAGATAAAAATTAAGGAGATCTGAATAAATTATGGACTTTAGTTAATAAAATATATCTCTATCAGTTTAATTTAACAAGTGTACCACATTCATGTAAAGTGTTAAAAGAATAACTATCTGGGTACGGGGTTAAGGAAACTTTCTCAAGTTTTCTGTAAATCTAAACCTGTTCTAAAAATGTAAATCTATCAAAAGAAAATTATGAGGGGGAAAAAGAGCTCTTCAAAGATGGAATGTGCTACCTTAGGATAAAGGGAGCTCTCTGTTTTCACTGACTTTTTAAATCCAAGTTTGGGTTATATATTAGTTAAGATTCCCTACAGATTCACCATCACAGGTGACTGCTCAGATACTATTAGGAAAAGAATTAAAGTTTTGTTGTGGTAATTTATCTCATTCCACCCAGACATTCTTTGACTGAATGTTTCTACCATTTTTATTTACTCAAAGAATTATGTACGTAGGAGAAAGTTATCTCTTTCCTATAGCTCATAGTCCAAGTTTCCAGGGATTGAACTCAGGGCATGCATATGAATAATCATTTTTATGAAGTTTGTTCACACACAGGATTTCATCTGATCCTCACAAAGTTCCAGAATAATTGATCTAGTTAGTTTTGTCAGTATATCTCAGGCTTCATATGGGTAAAAACTGTTTTCTCAAATTAGCCTAAGAATCTGATATTTATAATTTTGATTCCAAGTGAAAATTTAGTATCTCAGGTACCTTACAAACAAAGAAAAAAGAGAGATTTTAAATTGGAAACTGTTGGCATAATACTTGTGACAGACAGCTAATATAAATTACCACAGAAAGAAGGTGGGATTCAGGAGTGTTTGTATTCATTACAACACTGCCCCCCTAAAAAAATTATAGATAAATATGAAATAAAGAACTAAAGACTGTATCGTAATTACAGAGTAGTGATTGTCATTAGTCAACTAGCCATATTAAGATCTATACAGTGATTAATATAAAATTAGTAAAACAAATTTACTCAACAGATTTACTCTGTGTTACTGATTGTTGAGGGAGTGTTTAGCCACAGAAATATGCAGTGTTTAAGAATTTGTTTCAAGTGTTTCAAGGGGAAATTATTTTGTATTCCAAACTGTAGGCAACTTTTAAAAACAGCCATTCATAAGTTGTAATTGTCAATATAATGCCTATCATGGATACCTATTACTAATTAGATAAGAAAAACAGAGAAATAGTTGCAATCCTTGTTGGTCAGGCCAGGTCTACTTGGAAAAAGTAATCAAAGGGATGACACATTAGTAGAATTCTTCTGTGGTAGCATTTTACCCTACTTGTAAGCAGAGGGCAATAACCAGGCAAAAGTTACTTTTCTATTTAAACTTGAAATGTGTACTCCTACATGCCCACCAACTTCCTTACCTGGTTTCATTTTTTTCCATAGCAATCATCAATTTCTAACATATATGTATTAGTTTGGTGGATTAGCTATAACAAAATACCACAGGGTAGGTGGCTTGTATGACAGAAATTTATTGTCTCACAGTTCCAGAGACTAGAAGTCCGAGATTAAGTTGTCAGCAGGCTTGGCACCTTCTGAAGACTGTAGCGTAAGCCTTTCTCTGTGCCTCATAGATGGCCATCTTTTCCCTGTGTCTTTACATAGTCTTCCCTCTGTATGTGCCTGTGTCTAAATTTCCTTTTCTTATAAGGACACCTGCTTGGAATAGGGCCTACACTAATGATCTAATTTTAATTTGATGATCCTGTCTCTAAATACAGTCACTATATTTATTTTTTTTAAGATATATTTATTTATTTGACATAGAGAACAAGTAGGCAGAGAGGCAGGCAGGGGGAGAGGGAGAGGCAGGCTCCCTGCTGAGCAGGGAGCCTGATGCAGGACTCGATCCCAGGACCCTGGGATCATGACCTGAGCCGAAGGCAGCCGCTTAACCGACTGAGACACCCAGGCGCCCCAGTCACTATATTTAGATAGATGATGTACAGGGGATTAGGACTTCAACATATAAATTTTGGGGAGACACAAATTAGTCCATAACACCATATAACTTACCTGTTATGTTTATTTATTATCTCTCCCATGCCCACACTCGTCACTAGTATATAGGCTTTGAGACAGTATTTTTTCCATGTTTTATTCAATGCTATATTTCAATTACTGAGAACAGCATCCAACACTTAACTAATTACAAAAAATATTTCTACATGTTGAATAAATATTCCTTATGACATAAATTGTTTGAGCTCCTAGGGCATACCAAGTATTTGGCATGAGTTAACTGTCTAAATAAGATGTAGGTGCTAGAATATTCCCATATTAAGGTTTAGGCAATTTAAACTTAGTGAACTAAGGCACTTGTCCAATGTACCACAGATCACAAAAGTTGGAGCTGGAGTTGAGTCTACAATATCTGGCTACATGTCACCATGCATAGACCCTATGCTGTGACATCTCTGCAGATATAGCAGTGATTTTTGGTCAGTGGTAGAGAGAGAGGAGAGTGATAAATACACCGATATAAAGTTTTGTTGATATAAAATAAGATCTTTTTTAAAATAAAAAAGGGTTATGAGAGGCAAAATAATGACTCCCCAAAGATGTTCATGTCATAACCCCAGAACCTGTAAATATGTTGCATTACATGGAGAAAGGGATTTTTCAGATGTAATTAAGGCTATGTCCTTGAGATGTGTTAGGTGGGCCCAACCTAACTATATGAGTTCTAAAAAGTAGAACAAGTTTCACTATTTGCACGTAGCTGTCCAGTTTTCCCAATATTATTTGTTGAAGAGACTGTCTTTCCCAATTATATATTCTTTTCTCCTTTGTTGACAATTAATTGACCATATGATTGTGGGTTTATTTCTGGGTTTTCTGTTCTGTTCTATTGATCTATGTGCCTGTTTTTGTGCCAGTACCATTCTGTTTTGATTACTACAGCTTTGTAATATAATTCAAAGTCTGGATTTGTGATCCCTCCAGTTTTATTCTTCTTTTTCAAGACTGCTTTGGCTATTTGGGGTCTTTTGTGATTCCATACAAATTATAGGATTGTTCATTCTAGTTCTGTGAAAAATGCTGTTAGTATTTAATAGGGGTTGCATTAAATCTGTATATTGTTTTGGGTAGTATGGACATTTTAACAGTATTTGTTCTTCTAACCCATGAGCATAGAGTGTCTTTCCTTTCTCTGTGTAGTCTTCAGTTTCTTTCATCAGTGTTTTATAGTTTTCAGAGTACAGGTCTTTCCCCTCTTTGGTTAGGTATATTCCTAGGTATTTTATTATTTTTGGTGCAGTTGTAAATGGTGTTTTGTTTGAAATTATATAAAAGAACCAAAAAAATTCTAGAACTGAAAAATTTGATAAATGAGATGAAGAATTAATAGAAAGCATCAATAACAGACAGAGCAGATAGAAACAATAAGGAGCTTGGAGGATAGGAATATAGATGTATTCAGTTTAAAAAGGAGAAAAAACTAAGGTTTTTTTTTTTTAAGAAACTGCAAGAGCTTTGGATTTGATCAGAAATATTAGAATAATCAGTGTTCTAGAAAAAGAAGAAAAGGAGAAAGAGGCAGAATGTCTATTTAAATACATAAGAGCTGAGAACTTCCTAAACCTAGAAAAAGACATGGTATATAAGTCCATGAAGCTAATAAAACATCCTGTTATCTCAATACAAAAAGACATTCTCCAAGACAAATTACAATGAAACTGTCAAAAATCAATGATAAGGAAACCATCTTAAAGGCAGTGGGGGGGGGGGAGAAAGTAACTTACAAAGAAATTCCCTTCAGGCTATCAGCAAAAATTTTCTCTGCAAAAATTCTATAGGCCAGGAG
Source organism: Zalophus californianus (assembly GCF_009762305.2). Taxonomy (NCBI): domain Eukaryota; kingdom Metazoa; phylum Chordata; class Mammalia; order Carnivora; family Otariidae; genus Zalophus; species Zalophus californianus. The sequence continues at coordinate 35,894,382 of NC_045605.1, forward strand.
AGTCAACTGACATATTCCAAAGTGTAAAAAGATAAAAATTGGCAGCCAATAATATTTCATCTAGCAAAGTAAGTGTTCAGATATGAAGGAGAAATAAAGGTTTTCCCAGACAAATAGAAGCTGAGGGAGTTCACTATCACTAGCCCTGCCTTATAAGAAATGATGAAAGTTCTTTAAGCTGAAATGAAAAGATGTGTATCAACAACATGAAAACATATGAAAGTATCCAACACACTTGTAAAAATAAAAAATAGAAGAAAACTCTGCACATTAGGATGTTGTGTTAACTGCTTAACTATAGCATAAAAATTAAAAAATGTTGAAAGTAACTATATTTACCGTAATTTGTTAACAAATGCACATCACAAAACATGTAAATTATGACATCAAAAATAAAAATAGAAAGAAATAAAAGACTAGAGCCTTTATAGATGAATAAAGACAGGATAAAATGGACTATTTTATCTATGAGAGGTTTTATGTAAGCCTCATGGTAACCAGAAAACAAAAATCAAGTAAACTCATGAAACGAACAAAAATGGGTGGCTGGGTGGGAAAGAAACAGAGCATAGCATCACGTAAAACAGCAATTTGTAAAGATAGGCAGAAAGAGAGGGAAAAAAAAAACCACTGGTGGCAATAGTAAGTTCTTACATATGAATAATCACACTAAATGTAAATGAAGTGAACTCACCAACCAAAAGACACAGAGTGGATAGAATGAATCAAAAATGGACCCCAACTATATATGCTGCCTATAAGACACTCATTTCATTTTAAAGACCCACAGAGGCTCAAATTGAAGGGATGGAAGAAAATATCCCATGCTAGTGGAAAGGAAAAAAAAAAAAAAAAACAAAGTTAGCCATATGTGTATCAGACAAAATAAACTTTAAGCAAAAACATCAAAAAAACACAAAGAGGGTTGTTATATAATGATAAAGGGATAAAAATGTCAATAATATATAGCATAAATATATATGTACTCAAACACTGCAGCACCTAAATATATTAAACAATAACAGATCTGAAGGGATAGACAATTATAGTAATATATATATATAAAGAAATTAGATCCCAAACAACCTAACATTACACCTCAAGGAACTAGAAAAAGAACAAATTAAGCCCAAAGTTAGCAGAAAGAAGGAAATAATAAAGATCAGAGCAGAAATAAGTGAAATAGAGACCAGTAAAACAACAAAAAGGATTAATGAAACTAAGAGCTGGCTTAAAAAAAAAAAAAAAGACCAACCTTTAGCTAGTCATACTATGAAAAGAGGGAAAAGATGCAAATAAAATTAGAAATAAAAGCAGAGACATTACAACTGATAAACAGAAATACACAGGATCAAAAGAGACTCCTATAAATAACTGTATGCCACATATTAGATGACCTAAATGAATAAATGCTTAGAAATATACAACTTACCAAGATCAAATCAGGAGGAAATAGAAAATCAGAACAGACCAATAATGAGTAAAGAGATTGAATTACTAATCAAAAACCTTCCAACACAGAAAACTCCAGGACCAAAAGAGTTTTCTAGAGAATTCGACCAAAAGAGTTTGCTAGAGAATTCTACCAAACATTTGAAGAAGAAGCACCAATTTTCCTTAAAACTTCCAAAAAATTGAAGAGGGGGGAATACTGCCAAACTCATTTATGACGCCAAAGACAGATGAGGACACCGCAGAAAACTACAGACCAATAGTTTGGATGAATATAAATCAAAAATTCTTAGTGGAATATTAGCAAACCAAATTCAAGAACACTTTAAAAGGATTATACTAAACTATGACCAAGTGGGATTTATCCCTACCATGAAAGGATGGTTCAAAAACCACAAATCAATAAATGTCATACATTAATAGAACAAAGATAAAAATCACATGATCATTTCAATAGATGCAGGAAAGCATTTGAAAAACTATAACATCTTTTCATGATAAAAAAAAACTTTTAACATATCATGCATAAAAGGAACATACCTCAACATAATAAAGGCCAGATATGACAAAACCACAGCTAACACTATACTCAACACTGAAAAACTGAAAGCTTTTCCTCTAAGATCAGGAACAAGACAAACATGACCATTTTCACCATTCTTCTTCAATGTAGTACTGAAGGTCCTAGTTAAAGCAATTAAAAAAAACAAAGAAACAAAAGGCATCCAAATCAGAAAGGAAAAATTTAAATTGATATTAGCAGACAATAGGATTTTGTATACAGAAAATTCCATAGACTCAACCAAAAAACTAATCAATGAATTCAGTAAATTTGCAGAACACAAAATCAACACACAGCAGTTAGCTGCATTTCTATGCACTAATAATAAAACATCTGAAAAATAAAGAAAACTATCTTATTCAAATAGCATCAAATATAACAAAATATTTAGGAATAAATGCAACCAAACAAGTGAAAGATCTGTACAATAAAAAACTACAAGACTTTGTTGAAAGAAATCAAGACAACACAAATGGAAAAATATTTTGTGTTTATGAATCAGAAGAATTAATATTGGCAAAATGCCCATATTTCACAAAGTCACTGATAGAGTCAATGAAATCCCTATCAAAATTCCAAAGGCATTTTTCAAAGTAATTTTTAAAAAATCTAAAATTTGTGTAGAATCACAAAAGACCCAAATAATTAAAGCAATCCTGAGAAATGAGAACAAAGCCAGAGGTATCACACTTCCTAATTTCAAACTATACTACAAAGCTATAATGAACACATATGGTATTTACCTAAAAACAGACACATAAACCAATAAAACAAATTGGAGAGCCCAGAATTAACCTTCTGCATACAATGTCAGCTAAAAATTGACAAGTAAGCCAAGAACACTCAGTGGGAAAAGGATAGTTTCTTCAACAAATGGTGTGGGAAACCTGAATATACACTTATAGAACAATGTAATTGGACTATTACCTTACACCACTCACAAAAATTACCTCAAAATGGATCAGTCTTAAATATACAATGCTCAAAAGTAAACATAGGAAAGAAACTTCTTGATATTTGTTTTAGCAATGAGTTTTTAGATATGACACAGAAGTTCAAACAACAAAAGCAGAAATTAACAAGTGGGACTACATCAAACTTACAAGCTTCTGCATAGCAAAAGAAATAATAAAATAAAAAGGCAATGTACTGAATGGGAAAAAATTTTGTAAACCGTATAGTGAATTTGCAAACCAAAATATATTTTTAAAAAAATCACACAGCTCAATAACAAAAAACAATTTGATTGAAAAATAGGCAGAGGAACTAAATACACATTTTTCCAAAAAGACATGCAAATAACAAACAGGTATATGAAAAGATGTTCAACATCACAATATCATCATTTGCCATGAAAATCCAAACCACAGTGAGATATCACCTCATACCTATTAGAATGTCTTTCATCAAAAAGATAAGAGATAACAAATGTTGGTAAGGATGAGGAGAAGAGTGAATCCTTGTACACCGTTGGTAGAACTGTAAATAAAATGGTTCAGCCAATGTAGAATACAATAAGGAGATTTCTCAAAAAAACTAAAAATAGATCTACCATATATCCAGCAATTCTACTTCTGGGTACATACCAAAAGGAATAAGAACAGGATATCAAAGAGATACATGCATTCCCAAATTTATTGAAACATTATTCACAATAGCGAAGATTGGAAAATAACTGCTCATGAATGAATAAATGGATAAGAAGATGTGGTAGAATTATTCAGCTTTGAGAAAAAAGACATCTTGCCATATGTAACAACATCAATGGACCTTCAGCACATTATGATAAGTGATGTAAATCAGGCAAAGAAAAATAAATACTGTATGATATCACTTATATGTGGAATCTAAAAAAGCCAAACTCATTGCAACAGAGTAAAATGGGATGTTACCGTGGGATGGGAAGTGGAAGGATAAAGCAGATGTTGTATGGGGGTACAAACTTGCTATGAGCAGTAAATAAGTCTTAGATATCCAATATATGGTATAGTGAATATAGACAACAATATTGTATTATAATTAGCAAACTTGCTAAGAGACTAAAACTTAATTTATTCTATTAAAAAGAAATAAGTATGTAACATGACAGTGGTGCTAATTATCACTACAATGGCAATATTACAAAATAAATTATATAAATAGAATTCAAATGGGATTCGTGGTAAGATAAAAAACTGATATGTAAATAAGGGAGCCAGTATGAAGCTGAAGCTAAATTACTGAGTTCCAATCTAGATACTGATATCTAGGCTCATGGCCAGGATCCATCTGAGGGAAGCTTTCCAAATTCATCAGGGCTTACAATGCACATGAGGGAGGTTTGTTTGGGGTTAAGTATATTTTGGACATGTGGGCTTTTCTAAATTCATTGACCATATAATTTTATAATATCCATTATACACATCTACAGGCCTACCAAAAAATAATTATTTCTAAGTCTTAAATACTTGAAATGTACTTATTTGGAAATTTCACAGCTCTTTTTTCATCTATCTTCCATATAAAAAGACTAAGAAAAAACAAAAAGACCTAGGGTTATTGCAACTGTGTGATATTTTCAATGTTATGATTGAAATTAAACATAAAAATCTCTCCTAGATATACCATATACCTACTAGTTCCCTGAGTCATTGCACATTGTTTCTCAATTTCTAGACAACATATTTGCTCTTTTATTGAAAGTTCATTGGAATTTGTTGTTTGAATACTTTTTAGATTCTCCAGTCCCAATGGAAGTGTTTCCTCACTTTCCTTTGTCTATTAACTACAGCTCTGTGTGTTTGTGTTTGTGTTTTAAACTAGGCATTCAATTAGCCAATCCTCTCTGCTAAATTTGTCTGACAAAACATCTGCTGTAGCAAATGACAAATATGTCTTTCTTTGAAAGCCTATCCAAATGGATACCAGTGACATCCATTCATAAGCCGGTTGTCTTGTTATGTCACGAGTATTGTCAAGCCCATAGTATAGCTTACTAAGGGCAAACCATTGAAGCTTTGTAGTGTATGAAATGTTTTTATTTTATCAGATCATGGTTGCAATATTCCACTTAACTAAGTCATTTCAACTTGGAGACTGCAAAATATCTCCTGGAAATAGCTACACTATTCATTCATCAGGAGACCAAGATAATTAAGTCATCCATCAATACTGATGGTTGCTCGGATGTGTGGTTTCCTTGTTGTCCTGACCTTGGTATGTCTGGTGCCAAGGTAAAGCCTTTGATGGATATGTTAGCGGTCATAACTACCTCAAGGCTTGAACAACTCAGGATGCTGAAAGTGAGAAAAACATCATATTTATCCTTCTGTTTTCAATCATCTTGACTTTCTCCTACAATGTGTCACTTCAACACAACTACTCAAGCTTATTATTTCTTCTTGGTGTTCCTATAGTCCTTTCCAATTATCTCTATTATGGTCCTTAGTACACTGTATTATGAATGCTTGCATGTCTCTCCTACTTTGATGTGATCTCTTCAAATGATTGGATTATATCTTAGCTTTGTTTCCCTTGAACAAGCCTACTGACTGTCACATAAAAATTGATTAATAATAGATATAATTTTGAGTTTTATCATTATTTGGTATTAATACTGCTAGAATAATATTATTCTTTAAAAGAAAAAGGAAAATTAGAAAAATAATCTATTGAGTACCAAACATGTGGCATAAAATATGTTAGAAAAGATATTATCTCACTAGATTTAAAACCATGTAATCTTGTTTAAGCCTAGGCTATGCCACTTTGGAGCAAAATAATGTTTGGAAAGTAATTTTACTTTTCTGTCAGTTTCTTCAACTTAAAAAAAAAAGTTTCATGGGGCACCTGGGTGGCTCAGTCGTTGGGCTTCTGCCTTCAGCTCAGGTCATGGTCCCAGGGTCCTGGGATTAAGCCCCGCATCAGGCTCTCTGCTCAGCAGGAAGCCTGCTCCTCCCTCTCCCACTCCCCCTGCTTGTGTTTCCTCTCTTGCTCTGTCTCTCTTTGTCAAATAAATAAAATCTTTAAAAAAAAAGTCATTTAAAAAAAAATTCACAACGCATACAACCCAGGAATACTTTGAAAAAAATGAGGAAAATTAAAGTGATTTGTGAGCTGTAATGTATATCACAAAAAGAAGCTATGATTATTAGTTTTATTATTGTTACTTTTATCAAATTTCAATTTTTCTCTTCCTTGATCTATTTACAGCACTTGGCACAGCTTATCATCTCCTCCTCTTCAAAATACTTTGGTTTTGGGGCGCCTGGGTGGCTCAGATGGTTAAGCATCTGCCTTCAGCTCAGGTTATGATCCCAGGGTCCTGGGATCGAGCCCCGCATTGGGCTCCCTGCTTGGCAGGGAGCCTGCTTCTCCCTCTCCCTCTACTATTCCCCTTCTTGTGCTCTCTTGCTCTCTCTATCAAATAAATAAATAAAATCTTTTAAAAAAATAAATAAAATAAAATACTTTGGTTTTTCTCCCTATCCACCTAGTTACTTTTTCTCAGTTACTCTTGTTTTATGCCCTTATATCCCTAACTTCTTATAGCTGGAGTCAGTTCTTATATCTTTTGTCCTCTTAGTGATTAAAGAGAAAAAAAGAAAATTGGTCCAAAATAGAGTTACTTGTGCTATGACCCATGTCAGCAAACCAAGACATAACATCTAACCTAATTGCAGTTTCAGCTTCTCTCAGGAATGTGACCTTCAACCAGTCAATCCAGAATTATATGATCAGCATTAATAAGGCAATCTGTCTGATAGACTCCCACCCCATCCTCACCCCCCAAAAAGGAAAGTGACCTTGCTGAAACAGCCCACGCTGTTACAAACCTCCTTTTTCTGTTTCTTTCTACCTCTTAGAGACTTGTATTTCATATAATTTCTTGGAGTTCCTTTCTTTTTGCTAGATGAGAGGCTGCCTGATTGATGAATCATTGAATAAAGCCAGTTAGATCTTCAAATTTACTCAGTTGAATTTTTTAACACTACATACACCTACTTTTGAAGGGATCGCATTCAAACTTATAACTTTAAATCCCACCTGAATTTTTAAAATTTCTAAAGCTTTAGTTTCAACCCAGTCATCTCCCCTGAATGCAGATTCATAAACCTATCCATTAGGCATCTCCACTTGGGTATTTAAAATAAATCAAAAACTTAGTATGTTCAAAACTAAACTTCTGCTCTACCCCCAAGCCACCGCCATCTGTTCTACCTACAGCCTTCTCAACCTTAGTTAATGGAAACTCTATTCTGCTAGGTATTGAACTCCCAAGTTTGTGAATTATTCTTTCTCTCACATTCCACATCCAATTCATTAAAAAATCATTAATTTTGCCATCAAAACAGAGACTATATCTAATCACTTTCAGCACCTCCACTGCCACATGTTCATCCAAGCCACCTTCATTTTTACCTAGATTACTCTAAGACCTTTCTCATAGTTTTTTTGTTTCAATCCTTTCCCTAGCAGTTCTCTGTTCAAAGCCCATTTTATCTTACAAATAATAAAGCTAAAAGTGTTTACAAGGTCTACAAGCCCTGTTTAATCTGTACGCTTCCTCATACTGTGACCACTACTGTCTCTCTGATCTCATCTCCCACTCTATCCCAATTCCTTCCTCCACTTCAGCCATACTGTTTCTCAAATGTACCACCCACATTCTAGCCTCAAGATCTTTCCAATTCATTTTCTCTGCTTGGATGCTTGAACATCCTCACCAAGGTATGCTGAAGACTCATTTCCTCACCTTATTAATGTTGTTATGCAAATGTCACCTTCTCAGTAAGGCCCTGACTATTCTATTCAAAATAGCAACCACCAACATCTTATCACTCTTCCCTCTATAGGGGAGCAAAATATGCCACCCCAAAATGTGTCCCTTTGGCGTCTGGATTATGCCCCCATAGGTTCTTCTTGGCTGTGAGAATTGCTCAGACTTTCCTTGCTTTTGACAACTTTGACAGTTTTGGCAAATATTGATCAAGTGTTTTATAAAATGTCTCTCAGTTGGAATTTGTGTAATATTTATCTCATGATTAGGTTGGATTCATGGATTTTTGAAAGGAAGACCACAGAGGTTAAGTGACATTTTCATTACACCATACCAAGTGCAAGTGAAACTGTTTAAAAACAAAGTTGAACAAAAATCAAATTGGCTTAATTAATGCTTCAGCAAGGCTCAATTTTATACTAAGTAAGGTTTTTCCTCTCTTCTGAAAACATCCTCTCCTCACTTCTTAGCCTTTGGTTTCAAGAAGTTGGTACTACCCGTGAAAATGACTAAGGAGGCTGGCAGCATATACACAATTCCTGTCATTTCCCTATAAAACCCCTTAGCCCCTTCCCCCAGGTAGGCTTGCAGTTTTTGAAGACCATAACTTGCTGCAGTCTCCTTTTCCTGGAAAAGCAATAAAGCTACTGTTCCTCTTTATCCCAAACAGTTTTTGCATTGTATTTTGGCTCCAAAAGACAGAGGCTGGTTTTCCACAACAGAAGCACTGTCAGCATGACTTGTCACTGTTGATGTTATCTTTGATCACCTGGCTTAGGTAGTGTTTTTCAGGTTTCTCCACTGTAAAGTTAATTTTTCCTTGTCTCATACTATACTTTTTGGAATGAAATTACTATTATACCCATTCTTAAGGAGCGGATGGTTATGCTAACTTCATAAAGGGCAGAGTATCTACATAAATTATTCAGAATTATTATGCATGAAAGATTTTTCTACTCTCCATTGATTTCTTTATTCAACTAATTATATGCCAATATAGACTCTTCAATATTTATTTTATACTTTGAGTTATAATCCAAAACTACTTTATTTATTGGTGTTTCCAAATTGTACTAGTTTTGCCTATTGGGAACCTCTCAATTGGCTCCTATGTCCCTTTGACCTACTCACACCAATGTGAAGCATTTTTGTTTTGTTATCTTGTTTTACTTTTCTTTTTGAGCATTTTTTACTTTCTGGAACTACAAGGTGTTTCAGGGTCAATTTGCATATTTCCTGTCCAGTCCTAGAAATAGCTACTTCTCCAAATGACCTTGGTTCCTTTTACGGAGGAATGGTATTAGAAACTAAGATTTGAGTACTAATTGTCCCTGTTGCTATTAGGTGTTATTGTTTCTAGGCTTTCTCAACTTTCGAAGTAAGACTATATGTGTGTATCCACTAAACCCATGGAGATACATAGATATGTATATTATATACATATGCAGTCTGTATATATATTATGCCAAATATGAGTTCATACTGATATTTCCAAATCTAATCCATTACCACATGGATTATTCTAGCTTCTTCCCCTTGCTTATCTGTAACCAACCAACCAATTGAACAATGAGACACCTGGCTCTATCATCCAGTATTCATGTATAATGTTTAAAAAATTTTAACCTCTACCCCCACAGAGTGCAGGATAGGGAGATTTGGCCAATTTGTACACATTGCTTATACACAGTCCTTTTGCCTTTAGTCTTACAGACTCAACTCATTTTCAGACTTTTAAGAAAGCAACTACCTCCCCTTTGGCAGTGAGGTTGTTTCATACCTGTAATGCAATAGATTCTTTTCTCACATTTTGCATTCTGTCTTGTGATGCCACAAACTCCCGTGCTTTTATTTTAAACTTACATGCATTTAGGTGAAATCTTTTTGTACTATAAAGTTCTATAAGTTTTGACAAATGCATAGTGTTGCATATTCATCGTTACAATATCATGCATAATAGATTTATTACCCCAATAACCCACTGCGCTTTACCTATTCCTCCCTACCACAGTTGAACCCCTGATAAGTATTAGTTTTACTGTCTCTATAGTTTTACACATTCCAAAATATCATAATTGGATTCAAAGTACGTGGGTTTTGCAGTCTGGCTTCTTTCACTTAGCAATATGCATTTAAGGCTAATTCATGTCTCTGCCTGGCTTGATCATTCATTTATTTTTATTGTTGAAGTATCCCATTATATGGATGAACCTCAATTTTTTTCACCCATTAAAACTCATTGAAGCACATCCCTTTCAGTTTTTTTGTTATTATGGATAAAATTGCAACAAATGTCTGTGTTTAGGTTTTTGGGTGGACAGATGTTTTCAATTCATTTGAGTAAATATTTAGGAGGGCAATTGTTGGGTCCTATGGTAAGACTATATTTAGCTTTGTAAGAAATTGCCAAACTGTCTTCCAAAGTGTCTGTACCATTTTGCATTTTCACCAGCAACAAGAGTTTCTGTTGCTCTGTATTCTCAACAACTTGGTATTGTCAGCGTTTGAATTTTAGTCATTCTTGGAGGTATGTAGTAAAATCATCATTTTAATTTGTGTTTCCTTAATGAAGGTTAAGATGATTATTGATTATCTTTTTACATACATATTTTTCTTCTCTATCTTCCCAGGGGCCCAAAAAAAATTCAATGGCAATCATCCTCCATATTCTAAGCAAATTGAAATGGCCAAAGGAACCATCGGATGCAGCAGTGAGGTGTCCAGGTCCCGTTTCCATCATTTAATCATTTTGGGGTTTTTTTTTTTGTTATTGAGTTTTAAGAAGTTTTGTGTATTTTGGACAAGTCCTCTGTCATATATGTGTTTTGCAAATATTTTGTTCCATCTTGTCACTTGTATTTTCATTCTCTTAATGGTGTCTTTCACAGAGAGGAAGTTTTAATTTTAATAATGACAAACATAAAATTTTTTTCATGGATTCTGTGATGATGTTATATCTAAAACCTCATCAACAAACCCAAGGACAGGTAGGTTTTCTCCTATGTTTCCATTTAGAAGTTTTATAGTTTTGAATTTTACATTTAGGTCTATGGTCCATTTTGAGTTATTTGAGAAAAAATTGTATTATCTGTGTCTAGACTCTTTGTTTTCATATGGCATTCAATTGTTTCAGTACCTTTTCTTCAAAGTCTGTATTTTCTTTATTAGATTGCCTTTCCTGTTTTGTCAAATTTCAATTGAATCTATAGGTGAAAGTCTATATCTGGGTTCTCTATTTTGTTCCATTAATCTATTTGTTTAATCTTTCAATAATGCCACATTGCTTTGATTACTATAGATTTATAGATCTTGAAATCAGGTAATGTAAATCTTCCAACTTTTTTTATTTAGTATTATGTTGATTATTCTAGGTGTATTGCATTTTTATATAAACTTTAGAAACAGTTATTTTATATCTATATATAGCTCTCTGAGATTTTTGTTGGGACTACATTGTATTTATAAATCAAACTAGAAAAAATTGACATCTTTATAACATTGAGTCTTCTAATCCATAAACATGGAATATCTCTATTTTGATATTTGATTTCTTTCATCAGTGATTTATAATTTTCTGAACACAGATCCTGTATATATTTTATAAGATTTAAATGTTACTTCTTTGGTTTAAAAAATTGCATTTTAAGACCTTCATTTATATTTCTACTTTATGTTTATATTTAAAGAAATATTATATTTATTTTTATACTTATGGGAAAACTGCATCTAAATTATACTTATATTTTATTTATAAGCCTATATAATGTATATTTAAATTAACTGTGTAGTTAATGTTAAGGTACTTAAGGTAGTACATAGCACACAGTACACTAACTACATCTGACTGTAGTTCCAGTAATGCTGGGAGTGAAAAGACTTGGTGGGGGTAGATAGAGTGGAGGGCAGTAGTACCAGTTCAGCCACATTCTAGAGGTTGTATGAAGTCTGTGAAACCATTTTGAAAACTTTAAGTCTCTATAGTATAAAAGGTATGAATAAGAAACACAAGCTACAAATAATTTTAGTATTTATAACTCTTGCTTATTTAGTGGAGAATGTCATAGGAATACATTTTAGGGATCACTGAATGTTACATATTAAACTCAATACCACACCAGTCCACCTCCCTTTGCTCTAAACCAACTGCCCAAATTATTTTAGTTTTTACTAGATATAATAATGTCTTTGAATATGGGCCAAAAATATGTATTTATAGACATTTGGTGTGAAGAACAGCTGGTACACCCTTAAAATAGTATATTATATGCATTACTCCTCATAAATGTTTTAAAACTCTCATTAAAGAGGAAGAAAGAAAACTTTATCCAAAGAATCCTATTTCAATGTTGTAGCATATTTGTAGCAGCATAGATCATAAATATATATTGAAATTCTATATAACAAATAGGAGAGTTACAAATGAGATCCAAAAGGAAACAAATCTTTTAAATTGCAGTACATTTTTCACTTTAGAATTATAATGATCAACAATGATCTATAACAGATCATTACCCCAAATTGTAATAAATTCTCTCCCCCTATATCATAAGCACTTAAGAAGGACTTGGGGCCACAGTAGCAAGTTTTATATTTCACCGTGTCTTCAAATGATCTAAGATACACATCTATGAGCCTGTAATATGTTTAGCATATTTCTATGCAAGGCTGCAACTAAAATCTATTACCAGGGGGACTCAAAAATTCAATAACAATTGTTCTCCATACTCCAACAGAATTGAAATGGCCAGAGAAATCATCAAATACAGATATTATATTAGTGACATCAGATAACTTCTCACGTTTAACCACCAGAGGAGAGGCAAGCCATAGAATCTACAACCTTTGAAAGTAGATCGTAGATCTTAATGTTTGTCTTCATTGATGTGTAATGTACTGAGTTACCTCTAAGTTCCGCTACTCATACATGCAGATAGTCTTCCTTAGCAGGGAGAAGTCAGAAAGCACTAAGAAATGAATCTTATTCCACTTTTCAGAAAATAAAATTTACTTGTAATCAGTTTTATATTATAAACATTATGCTTACAAATATATAAATTAAATCCAACAGCATAATTTCTCACTTGAAATAAAATGAGAGAGAGAGAGAGAGAGAGGACCCACCATTTGGAAAAGCCAGATCAAAAAAGCAGAGTGAAAAAAATAAGACTCTAAAGAATCAAAATAGAAAGTACATATGCATGGAACCATATTTAAATCTGAAACTCTGGTGTATTGTATTATATTGCAGTTTAACATTTACATTATAGGATTGTAGTTTTACAGTTTTAGTATGCATCTTTAAAATTCAGAAATACTGGTACTACCACCCAGGCATCATAAAGAAATATTCAACCATATGGGCTGGAAACTTTTTATGCCTCACATATGATTAAACCAGGCAATACAAAAAAATGTTAGTTTCACGTAAGTTAATTTTGGAATAGGCTGTAGATAATTTGCTAGACTTTGTAATTCATGATTTTTTTAAAAAAATTATGAATACTTTTAAATAATAGCTAACATATATTGAGGATTTGCCACATGCCAGGAACTGAGGATTTGCTTTATATGCATCAATACATTTAATCTCAGTGACATTACTTAGATTGGTATAATTATCTTCCCTCTTTTACAGGTAAAACTGATATTTAAAAAGTTTAAGGAACTTGTTCAAGATTTTATAGTTCATGTATTTAGAGACAGAACTGACATAAAAGTCAGACTGACTCAAAAATCCATTCTTTTAACCACTTTGCCATACTATGTTTACTGAAAATCAGCTTTACATCAGCCACTGTATTAGTTAGTAGGGAAATAAAAATTAGGACACTCCCCCTTTCCTTGAGAAGTGCACAACCTACAAAAGAAACATGGAAGCAGCATATAAAACTGTAGTGAGTTAAATGTGATGATAGAGTTTAGGACCTCATACTGTGTGAAAAAACACCTCACAGAGGGCCTAGTATTCGGTCAGTAGTTTCAGAAATCTGTAAGATTTTACTAGAGAGAGAAAGGGCCCACGAGAAGTTTCTAGAATCCTAAATGTGATCATCAAGTGAGGTTGCCCTGCTTGTGGCACTTGGCAGGGACTTCATAGGTTGGTTTCAATAAAATGGTATAAAAATAGTAAGTGATGAGGGATGGGAGACATATGTTTTGCTAAAATTAAGCATTCTCAGTTTGCAGAAGTATATGACTGAGGAGTAAGCAAGTCTGGGAAAGCATATTCTGCTGTTTCAGTTTTAGGAAGAAAGATGAGTGATTTAGACTCAAGATTATGATTCTTCGACATGCAATGACTGAAGAAAGCAACCTCAAATCATTTAGGCATTGCAGAAATGAAAACCTTTTATAGTTCTTCCTTTTTACCAAAAGGAAGTCTCTCCCTTAGCTATTGCCCAGGCCTATATTATTCAGACTCCTTATAAAACCACAATATCTGTAGTCTCTATCTGGGTTATGAAGTATTATTTGGATACCTTTAGTTGCAGAATTATTTTCTGTAAGATCCGTCAAGTGAGCAAATAAACATCATTTAATGCTCTGGGCATTGCCTTAAGGGGGTGGGGAGATGAACAAAGGAAATAATTATTGGTAGTCATTACACAAGTCCTCTTAACCATATTGAGAATTCTAAGATTTAGCTGGGAGGAGTGATCATGTTTCTTGCCACAAGATTTTCCAACACCTTTTCTAAGATAAGTTTTTTCCAACAGTGCTTTCTAGTTTTTGCATTAGGTTCCCAGATCATTTTGATGGTGTTAAAGATGCAGGCTAAATCTCTAGACATATAAAAACGGATCCTTACTTAGGACTGCCCAGTTGCCCTATCTGTAGGCTAGAATATTATCTATTATGCTTTTGTGTACTCCAACTTGACTTTTTTTAAATGGCTACCTCTAGAGGTATAGGTCTACGGTTCCTGTGACATTGTCTGTCTGGTTGATTCTCTTGTAACCATAGCAGGAGGACCTGACCACAAATCAGGCCTCTTTAAAATCATTCATCACAGGTAAACAGAGGCAAAAGGCTACATTTTAATAGTCTTTTTGACTGGTCAATCTATCTTGTTAATCCCAAATTCTTTGTTTCTGCTATAATTTCAAGTTTTTCAAATATGCATAAATTATAATCTGTATGTGGGACATATTTTTCTTGCTATTCAGTAAGTCTGGTAGCACTTTCCAAAGCCTTTTTGTGTCAGGTTTCATTGTATAAACAGGGAGTCATCCCATTCAACTGTTGAGTATAAGAGTAAAATACCAATTGTTAAATATCCAGGATTTATTCTTTATGTACTGGTTTAAGATTTGTAAGAAATTTGTGGTAGCTTCAGTGGAAGCTTGGGGCATGATTGTCCAGGCATATTGTTGATTTTCCAGTATGAATACAAATATACTGGCTATCAGGGTGAACAATGTTTCTACAGAAGGCAGAGCTTAAGTCAACTACAATGAAATAAATAGCATTAGATGGAGAGGCAAAGAGAATAATACTGGATATTGAATGATGAAGGAATGAGGAATGACAATTCAGTTAATGGCCTGAAGATACTAAATAAAGCAATATCCTAGGCTATTAGGAGGTGGCAGTGTTTTAGCAAGCAAAACATAAGACATGGATAATTAATATATAAATAAATGGGTATGGCTGTATTCTAATAAAACTTTACTTAACAGGCATTTGGCTGGATTTGGACTGCCAACCCCCCACTCTATAATCAAGGCTTCTTGGAAACTAAGAGGCAGAATTCTAAAAATGATCTACAATTGTCTTCACTCTTGTCTTAACCACCCCTTTGAATATAGGCAGAACCTCATGCAAATGTGATGAATATAATGAAATATTATTGTTATTATGTTACACTATAGGGCAAAAAAAAAGCATTTGGATGTGCCAGTCCAAACACATCAGCCCTTCAAAGTTAAAGCATTTCCTCCAGCTAGTAGTTTACGAGAAAATCAAAGAGATTTGAAGCTTGAGAAGGATTTACCACAAGGTTTTCCATTGCTTAGGTGGAGAAGGCCTGTGACAGGAAACTTCAAGCTCTGAGAGCAGCTTTCACTGACAGCTGGTGAGAAAAACAGGGATCTCTGTCTTCAGGTCACAGGAGACTGAATTCAGCATATAACCTGAATCAGCTTAAAAGCAGATTCTTTCTTAGAATCTCCAGATAAGAGCCCAGCATGGCCAACACCTTGATTCCAGCCTTATTAGCTCTAAATAGAAGAATCAGATGAAATTATATGGACTTTTGACTTATAGAAATATGCAATAAGTTAAGTATTATTTTATGTTCTTAACTCTGTGGTAATTTTTTTTTTACACAGAAATAGAAAACTAACACTATGACCTATTTATGGATATAGTATTGAAGTTTATGTAGTAGTCTAGAGGGGTCAGTGGTAACCTTGAGTGATCCTTCACTTGTGTGTACATGAAGTATTTAACAGTTTTGAGCGCACAGACTTTCTGGGACTTCCCCAAGTTCTATCTGGAACCTGGTAAAATATCCTGACAATAGTTTTATGATGACAATAAGGAGGAGGTAACCACAATTCCTCCTTCTAGAAAATCTAAAAATAGGCCATCCGAACTACATCTAACTATAGGATTCCATTTTCATAATAAGGATTTCCTGAATACATTCAAGACACTGAATTACTGAGGACATAGCATGCCAAAGATCCTAATGAGATAGTTGAGGCAGGTAGATGTTGAGAGATTTAATAATACCTACCATGGAAACATATTTTTGACACAGAGGAAGATAGAATGGGAAAGTGGTGAGAATTGTAGTTGACATGGTACCCTCTATATTTATAAGAAAATCTGTCTCTTTTCTAAAATACAAGCTAGGAGTTGAAAGATAGCATTGAAGAAGGATAGAACAAGTCCCTTAGAGGTAATTATAGGGGCAGAGTCATAGGTAGTACTCTTAATTTTGGTTGCCCTATTTGTATTGGCTAGAACTGAACAGTTATTTTTCCAGTGCACTATAGTTTTCAATATTTAGTGTCTCTAACAATAAGAGTTCTTTCTTTAGCCTTCTAATTACCATGAGTTTGATCGAGATTATGTCTATCTTTTATTTATAGACTCTCTTCTAAATGCATAGCTAAGAGCTATAATCCCTGAAGGGTAGAGATTTACCATTTTTCTCTTTATTTTCTAACCAAGTTAGACTTTTCCAGCTTAAACTCAGCTACAAATAGATTTGACAGAGCAGTTGATGTGAAAGTTTCAGGTCCAAGACCTGACTCTTTAAGAGTCATAAGACAATTCCTGAAGTCTAAAAGGGACCTACCTTCTTGCTGGTCATATGATTGAATGATTCATTCAACTTTGACAAGAAACCTTTGAGGGGTGGCAGCCAAGATCACCTTTCTTACCCTTTGGGCCTTCCTATAGTCTAAAGATGTATATTTTAATTATTAGGGCTTTTTTTTTCAGTTTTTCAGATAGTGGGTCCATTGATCTTTTCAATTTATCCCTGAGATCCATAGGATCAATAAAAAAGATGGACCAGTTGATATAAATCAGGTAGCCTAAGGATACAACTCTGGGATAGTCCTGAATTCTTTAATAATTATCTCCTTTTTATTTTGTGGAAAATATTCAATGATATTCCAAAACTTTGAGAACCGTTGTTTTAGAGTGGGTATCACCAAACTACAGCTCATGAGCTAAATTAGCTCTGCTGCCTGTTTTTGTAAATAAAGTTTTATTGGAAGATAGCTATGTCCATTTGTATATGTATAAGGCTGTTTTCATATACAGATAATATTGAGTAATTATAACAAAGACCATATGACCCACAAACCTAAAGTATTTATTCTCTGTAACATTTTAGAAAAGGGCTATAGGTTCTGGTGTCCACCTTCCTGGATTCAAATCCTGGTTCTACTACTGATCATCTGTGTGATTGTGAATAAGTTACTTAACCTTTTTGTGTCTATATTTGTTCAACTGTGAAATGTAGTAATACTCACACAGCTTTCCGTACTATGAATAGAACACAATAAGTGCTCTAATCTTAATGTTTTTAATAGCTTATTCTGAGTGAATATACTATTGTTGAGAAAGTTTTTTTATTATTATTAGGCATTGTCAAATATAACTGCATTAATCATCACTGTTGGCCATTTACTCTGTGCCAGGCAGTGTGTAAAATGCTTTAGGCATATATCATTTAATACTTAAAACAGTCTAATGAAGTATTAATTGCTACACTAGAACAATGATGAAGTGAAGGCTAGCATGAACTTTTAATCATTATATACATAAATTTCACAAGTCTTGACTGCTAACACATTCAGACTCCAGATACTTGCAGTTGTATTTTCTTCAAGACACTATAGAAAGGATAAGTGATGATTATCATGGTTAATATGCCCATATACACTTTACTTTGTAAATGTGTAACAGTGAAATCTCTGTCAGTGTGTGACATTTATTTAAAGCTAGAGCAGTGGTCTTAATTCAGCTTATACAGAAATTATGAGGGCCATCAAGTGGCTTGGTAGATCTCCTTACTAGAGAGCAAGACTAGGTAGTATAACAGAATCTTTGAGGGCATTGTGAAGTGTGCTGAGCTGATGAAGACTTCAGAGGAAGAATGAATTAAGCTTATGAGCTATGACCCATTTTAAAATATCATCCCATCCTAAAGATACCAAAACTCTAATAGCTTACCTAATTTTTTTCAATGTCATAAGAAGTTTGTCAGAGACAGTGTTTTAAACTTAGGTTTTCTGAACAAAAACATGAATTTGAAAAGATATATGCACCACTTTATTTACTGCACCATTATTTACACTAGCAAAGATTTGGAAGCAACCTAAATGTCCATTTGTAAATAACTGGATAAAAAAGAAGATAAACGCAGTGGATTATGATGCAGCCATAAAAAAGTATGAGATCATGCCATTTGCCACAACATGGATAGACCTACAGTATTATACTAAGTGAAATAAGTCAAAATGAAGAAGACAAATACCCTGTGATTTCACTCATATGTGGAATCTAAAAAGCAAAACAGATGAATAAACAAACAAAAAGTATAGTCAGACCTACAAATACAGAGAACTAATGGTTCTCTGAGGAAGGAGTGTGGGGGATGGGAAAAATGGGTGAAGTGAAGTGGGAGATACAGGCTTCCAGTTATGGAATGAAAAGGTCATGGGAATAAAAGTCACAGTATAAGGAATATAGTCAATGATACTGTAATGGCATATGGTGACAGATGGGAGCTACACTTGTGATAAGCACAGTGAAATGTATAAATCTGTTGAATCACTAAGTTGTATACCTGAAACTAACATTTAAAAAAATAAAAAATAAATTTAGTTTTTCTGTTTCTTAGCCATTTCTCTATACTGTCCTCCAAGAAGTGTACAATTGTGAAATTCTAACTTAAAGTAGTTTATTGATCTTACCTATTTCTCATGGTACTTAAAAGGATAATCCCATATGAATCAAACAATCAATTTTACTCCATTCAACACACATTCTATAAAAAGTAGCAACTATATGATATCATTTTGCTCAGTGCTGTGAAGATATAGAGACACTAACACAGAGAACTCTTCTAGGAGGTTAGGATCTAGGAGAAAAGGTAAACATTACATAAATAAACAGGACTACAATGATAAATGTTATTAAGCACAAACAATATGTTCTGATAATAGCTTCAGCCAGAATAAGGTAAAAGATGGGATGCCTGGGTGGCTCAGTCAGTAAAGCATCTGCCTTTGACTCAGTCATGATCCCAGGGTTCTGGGTTTGAGTCCCACATGGGGCTCCTTGCTGAGTGGGGAGTCTGCTTCTCCCTCTGCCTGCCCTTGTGCTCTCTCTCTTTCTCTCTCTCTGACAAATGAATAAATAAATAAAATCTTAAAAAAAAAACAGAATAAGGTAAAAGATCTTTCCCATTGCTATTTTAGTTTCCTATTGTTCAATATGATAGTAATACTGCAGTTACTTTGGATATATTGATTCCAGAACTTATGCTAGTTCATCCACACAACTATGATATATCAAAGTTCACTTAAATTTTTATAATAATATTTTTCCACATTTGCTAAATGAATACTGGTTATAAGCCATAGATGTATGATGTAATTATAGGATATATAACTTCCAAATCTGACAGAAAATTATCAAAGATTAATAAATTTTAACTGTGACTTACCCTACCAAAGATACATCAGACCAAAATGCACAAACATGGCTGATTCTCAGAACAGCATCTATAAATTAACAACAAAAAAGTTCCCAATTAGATTATAGATGATGTACTTTGTAATTCCTTACATTTTCCCTGATTTTATGTTTAACATGAAGAAATCAATCATGACATCCCTATCTAGAGCCAAACCAAAATGTAATTCAGTATGAAACATTAATCTTTGTAGTTAGTACAAATGCTATAAATTCTCTGTTATATCATAATTCATTTTATGTTAAAAGGGAGAAAAATCATCTGTGTGGTAAAGTTAAATTTTACCTCAAATGACAACTAATGTAGAGATGCATCAGATTACTCAGAAACCAGTGTTTAAACCAGGATTTAAAATAGTGAAATTGATATGTAATGGATATACTGTTAACTATACTAGTAAGCTACTAAGAAGTTTAAGAACACCCCAAATACCCATCAAGAAATCTGGAAGTAACCTCAGGGTTGGATAATTGGAATATGATAATTTAATGACAGAAAAATCTAACCAATTGTCTGCTATTACAGACAATAGGAATGTTATCTTAAAAAGATAAAGAAAAAGAAAGATTAGGAAAACAGAGTGAAAAAGTGACAGAAATGGAGGGAAAAACCAAGAGAGAAGCAGTTCTTACCAGGAACCTTCTTGGGAGGGAAAGCCTTGATTGAAAATGTTGTAGTTTCCTTGACTTGACTATTTCTAAGAACCAGACTATTATTTTCCCCACAGACTCCTTTGAGATTTTGACTACTACTTCAGAAATATGCACTGTTTCAGAGAGGTTATAATCCCTCTAAATTCCATTTATGGGCTGGAGGTTAAGAAGACAAGTTATAGAAGCTGAAAATTTTATGAACCTTGTTAGTTGACAGTGTTTCCTATCTGCTCTCACACACTCTCAGTGCCCCAGGAAAATCAGGTTTCTAAAAGCCAGACAGACCATAAAGTGTGGTTAATTTATCAATATAAATATCGCTTTGTGGGGTCCTTTCTAGATTGGCACCAGGTCTTTTTTGGGCAGCCTTTTCTTTTGCTATTAACCTCATATATGAACACTGAATCTTTAAAAACAAAAATTACCAAAAATAAAAACACAAAATTTATGATCTACTGGTACTGCTTATGTGTGAATTATTCTTGACTATAGAATGAACAAGCTATCTATTATTATCAATAAGAACGTTCCTCATTAAAATTTCAAGAAACATTATTCTGAGGTACCACTTATCTCAGTGAAACTTCTGAAATTTATATTCATATATATATTTTTTTTCTGTTAAGAGTTTTTCATCTCCAAACAATTTTGAGAGAATTCTTATTTAAATCCTGATGTTCTCATCACTGAGTTAAAGAGGATATTCAGTTATTCCATAAGGATTTTCCATATTGCCTGACCTTTCCTCTTCATCAGAAATTATATTAAATAATACATTTTTCAATTTACAAAATATAGATAGAAAGATGTTGTCATATTATAATGGGTACCATCTCTCTCACTCAAGACCTTAATGGTTAGATAACCTAGAATATCTGAAATCAATATGAAATCAATACTACTATTTCAAGTATATATTGATATTTAAATACACTCATATTATGATCCATGTAGATATACACCTACTACAGCCAAAGTTAGTGTTTATATACTTATAAACTACCAAAACTGAAACAAGAAAATATAGAAAATCTGAACAGATGAATAACCAGCAAGGAAATTGAAGCAGTAATCAAAAACCTCCCAAAAAAACAAGAGTCCAGGGCCAGATAGCTTCCCAGAGGAATTCTACCAAACATTTAAAGAAGCAATAATACCTATTCTACTGAAGCTGTTTCAAAAAATAGAAATGGAAGGAAAACTTCCAAACTCTTTCTATGAGGCCAGGATTACCTTGATCCCAAAACCAGACAAAGACCCCAACAAAAAGGAGTTACAGAGCAATGTCCCTGATGAACATGGATGCCAAAATACTCACCAAGGTACTAGCCAATAGGATCCAACGGTACATTAAAAGGATTATTCACCACCACTAGGTGGGTTTTATTCCTAGGATACAAGGGTGGTTCAACATTCACAAATCAATCACAATATTGTGATAGATCACATTAATAAAAGACAAGAACCACATGATCCTCTCCTTTGATGCAGAAAAATCATTGGACAAAATACAGTATTCTTTCTTGATTAAAACTCTTCACAGTGTAGGGATAGAGGGAACATACCTCAATAAAATAAAAGCCATCTATGAAAAGCCCACAGTGAATATCATTCTCAATGGGGAAAACCTGAGAGCTTTTCCCTTAAGGTCAGGAACATGACATGTTCAACATAATACTAGAAGTCTTAGCCTCAACAATCAGACAACAACAACAACAACAACAAAATAAATGCATTCAAATTGGTGAAGAAAAGTCAAATTCTCACTCTTCACAGATGACATGATACTTTTTGTAGAAAACCCAAAAGATTCCACCCCAAAATTGCTAGAATTCATACAGCAATTCAGCAATGTGGCAGGATACAAAATCAATGCACAGAAATTAGTGGCATTTTTATACACTAATAATGTGACTGAAGAAAGAAAAATTAAGTAATTGATCTCATTTACAATTGCACCAAAAACCATTAAGATACCTAGGAATAAACCTACCAAAGAGATAAAAGATCTGTACTCTAGAAACTACAGAACACTTATGAAAGAAATTAAGGAAGACACAAACAGATGGAAAAACATTCCATGCTCATGGATTGGAAGAATAAACATTCTTAAAATGTCAGTGCTGCCCAGAGCAATCTGTACATTCAGTGTAATCCCTATCAACATACAATCAACATTTTTCACAGAGCTGGAACAAATAATCCTAAAATGTGTATGGAACCAGAAAAGACCCTGAACAGCCAGGGGAATATTGAAAAAGAAAACCAAAGCTGGGGGCATCACATGGCCTGACTTCAAGCTATACTGCAAAGCTGTGGTCCTTAGGAGAACATGGTACTGGCACAAAAACAGACACATAGATCAATGGAACAGAACAGAGAACCCAGAAATGGAGCCTCAACTCTATGGTCAGCTAATCTTCAACAAAGCAGGAAAGAATATCTAATGGAAAAAAGACAGTCTCTTCAATAAATGGTGTTGGGAAAATTGGACAACTACATGAAGAATGAGACTAAACCATTCTCTTACACCATAGACTAAGATAAACTCAAAATGGGTGAAAGACCTAAAGGCGGACAGGAATCTATCAAAATCCTAGAGGAGAACACAGGCAGCAAACTCTTCAACCTCTGCCACTGCAACGTCTTTAAGACTCATCTCTAAAGGCAAAGGGGAAAAAAAGCAAAAATGAACTATTGGGAGTACATCAAGATAAAAAGTTTCTGCATGGCAAGGGAAATAGTCAATAAAACTGAAAGGCAACCTGCGAATGGAAGAAGATATTTACAAATGACATAATAGATAAAGGGCTGGTATCCAAGATCTATAAAGACCTTCTCAAACTCAACACCCAAAAACAAATAATCCAGTCAAGAAATGGGCAGAAGACATGAACAGACACATCTCCAAAGACGACATACAAATGGCCAAAAGGCACATGAAAAAATGCTTCACATCACTTGTCATCAAGGGAAATACAAATCAAAACCACAATGAGATACCACCTTACAGCAGTTAGAAAGACTAAAATTAACAAGACAAGGAACAACAAATGTTGGCAAGGATGTGGAGAAAGGGGAACCCTCTTACACTGTTGGTGGGAATGCAAACTGGTACAACTAATCTGAAAAACAGTATGGAGGTTCCTCAAGAAGTAAAAACTAGAGCTGCCCTACAGTCCAGCAATTGCATTACAGGGTATTTACCCCAAAGATACAGATGTAGTGAAAAGAAGGGGCACCCACACTCTAATGTTCATAACAGCAATGTCCACAATAGCCAAACTGTGGAAGGAGCCAAGATGTCCTTCAACAAATGAATGGATAAAGAAGATGTAGTTCATATATACAATGGAATATTACTCAACTATCAAAAAGGATGAATACCTACCATTTACATTGTCATGGATGGAACTGGAGGGTATTATGCTAAGTGCATTAACTCAATCAGAGAAAGAAAATTATCATAAGGTTTCACTCATATGTAGAATGTAAGAAATAATGCAGAAAATCATGGGGGAAGGGAAAGAAAACTGAATGGGAAGAAATCAGAGATGGAGACAATCCATGAGAGACTCTTCACTCTGGGAAACAAACAAGCTTGTAGAAAGGGAAGTAGGTGAGGGGATGGGGTAAATGTGTGATGGGCATTAGGAGGGCACATGATATGATGAGCACTGAGTGTTATATGCAACTAATGAATCATTGAACACTACATCAAAAACTAATGATGTGCTATATGTTGGCTATTGAATTTAAATTAAAAAAAAACTCACAGATTAGCAATGAAAGCTAATCCCATTTCATATTTGCTTTCTCCATTTTATGCTATTTCTCCCCCAAAGCCTTTTGCATTTACATATCTGTGCTAACTAACCCACATGTTCTTCTTTCTTTTACTTTTTTAACTAAGTTTACATTTCCGTCAAGATTTCTAAATTGTGGATTCCATGATGTCAAGGACCAAATTTGTCTTCCTGGTAGTTTTCATGTCAGAGCCTACTAGAACTTGTTTTGAATAAATAAGTGAATACATGAACTTTAGCACTATCTCTTTCAAAAGGCTTCTCCATTGGATTTAAATACCTCTTCCTTGTGTTGGCATCTGAACACATCTTTACCATAACCTATGACATTGTACATTCATGTTTGTTTATTTCACTGATTAAATTTTGAGACTAGTAAATAAGGTGCACTCCTTAACATTTCTAAAAACAAAAAGTAAAGGAGGAAGATAACCAGGATTTATTGTTACAATGGCACTTAGTACAGAAGCCATAGAAACAATTCCTTCCTTTGTTCTTCAGAACCGATACTATTTTAAATATTAACCTCTGAAAATGTAACTGTTCAGTCTACACTTGCAAACCTGCTGAGAGTGAACTCTTCATAGGAAGGGTGCTTCTGCTGTAATACAGAACGTCTTCAGTTGCTGTGCAGAAATGAGTCCTAGTGAGTTTAAGTAGTGATTCTTAAACACTGTTGCACAAAGAATCACCTAAAGAGTGGTTTAATTGATCAGAAGGGCCTGGCATCATCTTTTTCTAAGACTTTCCCCACCCAAGTACTTTTAGTGTATATAAGGGTTGATAACCGCTGAGTTCAAAGGACAGACTGATTATAGCAAATTGCAAAAACATTATATCCAAGATATTCATTTTATCTTCCTGAATTTTCTGATTCTGAATGTTCTTAACCAGCAAAGAGAGAAACAGAATTTTCATCTCATGGCTGATAGATTAACCTAATCATTCTTAACAGCTAGCACTTCTCTCTGCACAGAGCACTTATAAGTATTTTCTCACCTATCCTCAAAATAATGTGATTATGTATTATAATCCTTATTTTGCAGATGAGAAAAATCAGTTTCAGGGAAGTTAAGCAACTTTTCCATGCAATATGTAAGGTAGTTAGGAGCATAGCCATTTCTACCTGACTACAAAGCTCATGCTGGTAACTACTCTGTTTCTCTTTCCAGAAACACAATACAAATTCTTTCTTTCATTCAGGGAGTAAAAGAAGACAATGTTACTTTTTCTTCTGTTTAAAGACCACTTTTGTTAAAGGAAGACTATAGTTTTCTCCACCATAAAATTCAGTATTATGCAGACAGTTAGCAATGAATGATACAACATTCCTTCCTAATCAGTTTCTGCATTAGCATACCTATATGTGAGGTTTCCAGACTTCCTACTTCCTGTCTGAGCTCCCACCTCCTAGTGAGGTGACCTCAAGACAAATTCAATGATTAATGATTTCTTCACTTTCTTCAGTTCTTTTCTTCTGATCATGTAATAGAAGCTAATTTGCAAGGCTCTCTTTGGCATCCTTAATATCTACATGGTTTTTAAACTGTCAGTTGGACTCAGATGAGGGTCTCAGATGAGGGTACTGATATGACTAGAAAATGTTTCCCATTGTTTAATTTCTCTATCTGAATATCATGTACCTAGTATCCTATATAACACATACTCAACACCAAAGTACATAGTTTCTTTATTCAAAAGTACTGCATGCAAGATGTCCATGGACAGATGAATGGATAAAGAAGATTTGGTATATATATACAATGGAATATTATGTAGTCATCAAAAGAAATGAAATCTTGGCACTTGCAATGACATGGATGGAACTGGAGGGTATTATGCTGAGCGAAATATGTCAATCAGAGAAAGACATGTATCATATGACCTCACTATGAGGTCATATGAGGAATTCTTAATCTCAGGAAACAAACTGAGGCTTGCTGGAGTGGTGGGGGGTGGGAGGGATGGGGTGGCTGGGTGATAGACACTGGGGAGAGTATGTGCTATGGTGAGTGCTGTGAAGTGTGTAAGACTGTTGAATCACAGACCTGTACCTATGGAGGAAATAATACATTATATGTTAAAAAACAAAAAAGAAGAAGAAGATAGCAAGAGTGGAAGAATGAAGGGGGGGAAATCGGAGGGGGAGATGAACCATGAGAGTCTATGGACTCCGAGAAACAAACTTAGGGTTCTAGAGGGGAGCGGGGTGGGAGGGTGGGTTAGCCTGGTGATGGGTATTAAAGAGGGCACGTTCTGCATGGAGCACTGTGTGTTATATGCAAACAATGAATCATGGAACACTACATCAAAAACTAATAATGTAATGTATGGTAATTAACATAACATAACAAGAATAATAATAATAATAAAAACTACTGCATAC
The DNA here is from genome assembly GCF_009762305.2 of Zalophus californianus. NCBI lineage: Eukaryota > Metazoa > Chordata > Mammalia > Carnivora > Otariidae > Zalophus > Zalophus californianus. Next base: position 35,921,222 of record NC_045605.1, read on the forward strand.
AGGGAGAGTGGTAATACTCTCTGATTTTATGATGAATTGTGTGAAGTGTTTGGTTGAAATCTTGGTTCCATTTGGAAATTTCTCCTTACTTGCCCAAATATATTCAAACAAAATACAACTGAGAGCTCTCTTATTTTTGCAGAGCCCTTGAAAATGCCAGAAGAACCAATTATCTCTCTGCAGGGCCATTATCTCATTGAAGACTTGGATATCATAACCTATATTTACCAATTGGTCAAATAAATAGTGCAAGGTTCATCTCAATCACAAAAATATAAAGCAAATAGTCAACAGGCCAGCATACTATTAGAATAGCTAAATTAAAGGACAAGCACTGACCTATAAGGGGCTTGATAACATCACCAGTAATATTAAATTGCCAAGAAAAAGAGGTGTAAAAATAAAGTGTATAGCTGGAAATAAGACTTCAGTAAGAATATGAAAAGGGAGCTGAAGCCAGTAAGTGACCTAGCAAAACAATTGGAGTTAGTGAAACTCTCTTCTACGTGTTTTTCTAAAATAATAAGGCTTTGGCTTTGCTTAATTATGGAGAGGAGGTAGAATACTATCACCAAAAGTATCTTTATCTTCAAGACAACCATAGGTCTCTACCTATCTCTCCTAGCAAGTATGGAATGTCAAGGATATGACAAATGCCTAATCTGTAGGCAGAGAGAGAGAGAGAGGAAGTTATGTACATTGTCAAGTTTCCCTCAAATCAAAAGCACGTCACTGAGTAAGCATAAGACCACATAACACATTTTCTCATTTTGACTATGTTAAATCTGTTGATTAGTCGTACACTAGTGAGAACTACTTTTATTAAAAATATATGATTATCTTCATCTAATTCCTAGGTAATGTTGAAAAACGGGAAGAAGGAGAAATGTAAATTTGACCCACCCCAGGTCAAACCATACCATTCATTGCAATAATCTCCTGAAGATATCCCTGTTTTTATTCCATGTGATAGCCCTACCTGCATGCAGTGGCTAAAGTGATCTGAAACTAAATAATGCCAACTCTCTCTTAAAAAAAGAATCTATAGCTCTCCATCTTCCTTGAATTCAATAAAAATATTTACTTTAGAATAGCATGCCCTATACGATTTGTTCAAACTACTCCAGCTAGCTTTCACCTTCAAAACTGCTCAGGCAAGGGCTCCTGGGTGGCTCAGTCGGTGAAGTGTCTGCCTTTAGCTCAGGTCATGGTCCCAGAATCCTAGGATTGAGTCCCATGTTGGTCTCCCTGCTCAGCGGGGAGTTTTCTTCTCCCTCTGCCCCTTACCCCACTCTCATGCTCTCTCTCTCTCTCTTTCAAGTAAATACATAAAAATCTAAAAACACAAAAACAAACAAACAAAAACTGCTCAAGCAATAAACAGATACCAGTCCATGTTTAGGTATATCCTACATTGCATGTATTTGTGTGCTTCCAGCTTATGTGAAATTCTTCAAAGGACTTTCACTAAATTCCACTGAGTTTCTATACCTTAGCAAGCATCCACCAAGAGAGTATGTTTTCAATCTGTCTTTCAGACAAGCAACCCTGATCTCTACCAGCTGTTCTGTTTGCTTGAGAGAGGAGCACAACAGCTAGAGAACATGCTCTCCGGGCTTTTTGGGCCACTCTTCCAGGACTCCCACATTTGTACTTTCGAGAGAGAAACTGAAAGAGATTGGTGGCAAAGTTCAAAAGAAAATGTTGGTCATCTCCTACCAAAAGGGGCATCAGGCAGCTCTGTTTATGGTTTGGGACACCAGCCAATCGAAAACTCTTATTCAGCATCCTTCATTAGTAGCAATATAGCTGTAGAGAGTCTTACTTAGCTTAATTTTGAGATGCAACACAATATTATAGTTGTCAGGAAAAAGCAGCCTATTCAAATCATACATTAATCATTGCAAGTTCATAGACATTAAGTAATTTTCCTTAAATCACAATTCATTTGTGTCATGGAAGGTAAGACTTGAGTTCAAATTCTGGCTCATCCATTTACAAGGTATGTGACTTTAGGTAAGTTCTTTATCATTGCAAAGACCATTTTTCTCAAATGTGAATTGGAGATCTGAGGTTTTGTAAAGATGATGAAATGCTACCAGTCTTATAAAGTTTTTGGCCCCTGCATGTTGACAAAAATTTACAGGTTTTGAATGCCTATTATAAACAAGACACAGATCTTAAGATTTTATATGTTAGTAGATAAAATCAGAAATTTACATAATGGTATGGTAAGTCACTTGAACCTTTATTTTTACATTTACACAAATAGTACCCTCTTAAGTAGAAGAGATTAATTTACAAAACCACACGGGAAGACCTTATTGACTTTTTATTTCTAAACTCTATTTGGGGCTACATGTCTACCCTGACAGGTAAGAATTCATTCTGTTTACAATAAGCACTCTTGATGAAAAAGCTTAAAAGCAATTCTTGCCAGCAACTACTAAGTTGATCCTATAAACAAGCTCATGAGGAAAGTTCTTATTCTTATTTCTACTTTACAGATTGCATAAATTTTAAGCTCAGAGTGACTCCTTTCAAAGTCTTACAGCTTCTAGATGGAAGACACTGGACATAAGCTCAGGCCTTCCATTCTAAAACCCTATCATTTTGGAATATTTTGTGAAAATTGAACCCTAGTGTCAACTATACTTTCATTATTGTCTATTTCAACAATGAAATTTTGTCAAGCTGTCTAAAAACCCATATATGGGGTTTTTGTTATAGTAATCTGTTCATTGATCAAATCCAGAATCAAAGAAACTCTTGGCTTTAACTCAGGCCTTGTTTTTTCTTACCAGCAGCACAGGGCTGCCATCTACCAGTAATAAGGGAATTTGCAGTTGTCCTAGTAACAACACAGAAGAAAAAAGAAATGCTTTTCACTACCTTGCTTTTAGATTACATTTCTGAATTCCTAAAATGTTTTATAATGTTGAAACCATCAACAAATACCTAATATTTTCAATCTCAAAATGCCTACAGAACACTTCTACCTAAACCAGGCCATAAAAACTTGATAGCAAAGTCTGTTTTCTGCAAGTTCATAAGGAAGGTTACTTTGGAAAGTTCATAAATGAGGGGAAAACTAAAAAGACAAGGTTTTTGAAAGAAGGATCCAAATATTGAGTACACTAAGCAGACACTGGTCTAGATGAACTAGATGGAGACCCATACACCCTAAGTAAAATATCCTCTGAGACAGCCTAAGTAGGTGTTCAAATAAGTCTATGTACTCCTAATATAAATAGGTAATACCTACATTGTGTTTATTCTGTTATAAGTGCCATGCTCAATTATAAATCTTTTATGTGTATTAATTCATTTAATCTCAATAAAAATACTGTGGAGTAGTTAAAATTTTTACCATTTTAGTGATGGCTACCTTCATGTGTTCCATTTGGTTGGGCCACCAATGTTTACTTAAACATCATTTCTGAGTATGTTTGTGAAGGTGTTTCTGGAAAGGATTAGCATTTGAATTGGTAAACAGAGTAAAGTACATAGTCCTCCCCAAGGTGTGTGGTCATCATCCAATGCATTGAGGTCCAGAATAGACCAAAAAGGTGGAAGAAAGATGAATTTACTCTCTGCCTGACTGTTGAGTTGACACATGTTTTTTTCCTTCCCTTGGTGCTCCTAGTTCCTAGCTCCTCAGACTCAGACTAATATCTACATCTTTGGTTCTCCAGCTCTCAAGCCTTCAAAGTACACCACTGGCTTTCTTGGGTCTATAACTTACAGACAGCAGATCATGGCACATCTTAGCCTCTATAATCATGTGAGCCAATTCTTTATAATAAATCTTATTTAGATTTAGACAGATGACAGGTAGTTAATAGAAACAAAGACAGAGAGACACAGACAACAAACATATATGGATATCCAGTTGTTTGTTTCTTTGGAGAACCCTAATAAACATCTCTATTTATACATAAAGGAAGCAGATATGATAAATGTAATTAGTTTTCCAAGGGCCAATTTTCAAACCATGTCTATGAATGGAGTCCATGTTTTTAAGACCTATGTGTCCTGTCTTTCAATTCCTAAATGTTTAAGATGAGAAGTGAAGAAAGTGTTCAGAGAGATAGTATCTAGACCCTCCAAGGAGACTGCAGAGTAGAGTAATATTTGAAAAACATTGATCAGGGTAATAGAAGAACTGAAATCTATTCCTATATCTCTCATACTTTATTTTTGAAAAATCAGTTTACTTCTCTGGGCCTTACTTTTTTATAAATAAAATGAAACAAAGGAGTAAGTAATAATTAAATAACCATTCTCCAAATCTAAAGTGGTGATTGCAGAATTATGTGTCTTAGATGATGAGAGGGAAGATGGATGTGTTGTAAATTCATTTTAAATTGGTGTGTATTGAGGGGGGCGGAGCAAGATGGCGGAGGAGTAGGAGACCTGGATTTCGTCTGGTCTCAGGAATTCAGCTGAATAGGGATCAAACCATTCTGAACACCTACGAACTCAACAGGAGATCGAAGAAAAGAATAGCAACAACTCTCTGAACAGAAAAGCGACCACTTTCTGGAAGCAGGGACCCAACAAGTGGCAGATCCGGGGAGACTCACCTTCCTCACCCAGGAGGAGGGGTGCGGGAGTGCACCACAGGGAACTGCTGGGTTTGGAGACTCCACAGGGGGTCGGGTGCCAGAGATAGAAATGCTCGGTCACAGGCTAGGTGAGCACGGAGTGCGGCCAGAGACCAGGGAGACGAGAGTGACTGCTTTTCTCTGGGGGCGCACTGAGGAGCAGGGCCCCAAGTTCTCAGCTCCTCCGGGCGGAGACTGGGAGACCGCCATTTTCACTCTCATCCTCCAATGCTGTACAGAAAGTTTGCAGGGAACAAAAGCTTCTCAAAGCAAACCCGAGCAGATTACTTAGCCCAGACGGGCAAAGACATTTGGAAACCACGGCAACAGGCCCCTCCCCCAGAAGATCAGCCGGAACAGCCAGCAAAGACCAAGTTTACAGATCAATGAGAATGGCAGAACTCCAGCACTAGGGGAATACTGCACATAAAATTCATGGCTTTTTTACCATGATTCATTAGTCTTTCAAAGTTAATTTTTTTAAATGGTTTTTTTTTTGAATTTTTCTTTTTCCCTTTTCCAACCAACATCTTATCAATCCCTTTTTAAAAAAACATTTTTATTTTTCATATTTAGTCATATTCTATCCCTTCATAGTAGTTACCCTTATTTTTCATATATATATATGTATGTTGTTCTCTCTTTAAAATTTTGAGATGAAGTTTCTTCTAACATATCAAAATATACCCTAAATCTCTAGTGTATGGCTTTGTTCTAGTCTCCTGCCTGATCACATTCTCTCCCCTTTTTTTTCTTTTTTTCTTTCTTTTTTTTTTAATCCTCTTCTTTCTTTTTTGAAGCACCTTATCAAATCCTTTTTTGAAATTTTATAGAATTTTCATCTTTACAGTCATATTCCATCCCTTCAATGTATCAACCCTTATTTTGTACATATATAAGTCTTTCCTTCTTTAAAATTTTAGAGGGCACTTTCTTCTAACAGACCAAAATACACCCAAAATCTAGTGTGTGGCACTGATCCATGCACCAGCCTAATCATATTTGATCATATTCTGTTTTTTTGTTTTGTTCTGTTTTGTTTGTTTTTATCTTTTTCTTTTTCCTTTTTTTTTTTTCTCTTTCTTGTTTCTTTCTTTCCCTTTCTTTTCCCCGGGTTACAGGTCTTTTCGAATTTGTTTAGAATATATTTTCTGGGGAGGTTCTTAACTTATTAGCATTTTGTTCTCTCATTCATCTATTCTCCTCTGGGCAAAATGACAAGAAAAAAAAAATCACTTCAACAAAAAGAACAAGAGGTAGTACCGTCTGCCAGGGACCTACTCAATACAGACATTAGTATGATGTCGGACCCAGAGTTCAGAATCATGATTTTAAAGATACTAGTTGGGCTTGAAAAAAGCGTGGAAGTTATTAGAGAAACTGTTCCTGGAGAAATAAAAGAACTAAAATCTAACCAAGTCGATATCAAAAAGGCTATTAATGAGGGGCAATCAAAAATGGGGGCACTAACTGCTAGGATAAATAAGGCAGAAGAGAGAATTAGCAATATAGAAGACCAAATGATGGAAAATCAGGAAGCTGAGAAAAAGAGAGATAAACAACTACTGGATCACGAGAGCAGAATTCGAGAGATAAGTGATACGATAAGATGAAACAACATTAGAATAATTGGGATCCCAGAAGAAGAAGAAAGAGAGAGAGGGGCAGAAGGTATATTGGAGCAAATTATAGCAGGGAACTGCCCTAATGTGGGGGAGGAAACAGGCATCAAAATCCAGAGGCACAGAGAACCCCTCTCAAAATCAATAAAAATTGGTCAACATCCTGACATCTAAGAGTAAAACTTATGAGTCTGAGGGACAAAGAGAAAATCCTGAAAGCAGCTCAGGAGAAGAGATATGTAACCTATAATGGTAGAAACATTAGATTGGCAACAGACCTATCCTCAGAGACCTGACAGGCCAGAAAGGACTGGCATGATATATTCAGAGCACTAAATGAGAAAAATATGCAGCCAAGAATACTATATCCAGCTAGGCTGTCATTCAAAATAGAAGGAGAGATAAAAGCTTCCAGAACAAACTAAAACTAAAGGCATTTGCAAACATGAAACCAGCCCTCCAAGAAATATTGAAAGGGGTCCTCTAAGCAAAGAGAGAGCATAAAAGCAGCATAGACCAGAAGGGAACACAGACAAGATACAGTAACAGTCACCTTACAGGCAATACAATGGCACTAAATTCATACCTTTCAATAGTTACCCTGAATGAAATTGGCTAAATGCCCCAATCAAAAGACAGAGGCTATCAGATTGGATTAAAAAACAAGACCCATCAATAGGCTGTCTGCAAGAGACTCATTTTAGACCCAAAGACACCCCCAGATTGAAAGTGAGGGGGTGGAAAACGATTTACCATGCTAATGGACACCAAAAGAAAGCTGGGGTGGCAATCCTTATATCAGACAAATTAGATTTTAAAACAAAGATGTAATAAGAGATGAGGAAGGACACTATACCCTACTTAAAGAGTCTATCCAACAAGATCTAACAATTGTAAATATCTGTGCCCCTAACATGGGAGCAGCCAATTATAGAGAGCAATTAATAACAAAAGCAAAGAAACAAATGACTGCAATACAATAATAGTGGGGGACTTTAACACCCCCCTCACTGAAATGGACAGATAATCTAAACAAAAGATCAACAAGGAAATAAAAGACATTAAATGACACACTGGACCAAATGGACTTCACAGACATATACAGAACATTCCATCCCAAAGCAACGGAATACACATTCTTCTCTAGTGCCCATGGAACATTCTCTAGAATTGATCACATCCTAGCTCACAAATCAGGTCTCAACCAGTACCAAAAGCTTGGGATTATTCCCTGCATATTTTCAGACCACAATGCTTTGAAACTAGAACTCAATCACAAGAGGAAAGTCGGAAAGAACTCAAATCCATGGAGGCCAAAGAGCATCCTACTAAAGAATGAATGGGTCAACCGGGAAATTAAAGGAGAATTTAAAAAGTTCATGGAAACCAATGAAAATGAAAACACAACTGTTCAAAATCCTTGGGATGCAGCAAACGCAGTCCTGAGAGGAAAGTATATAGCAATACAAGACTTTCTCAAGAAGCAAGAAAGGTCTCAAATACAGAACCTCACACTACACCTAAAGGAGCTAGAGAAAAAACAGCAAATAAAGCCTAAACCCAGCAGGAGAAGAGAAATCATAAAGATCAGAGCAGAAATCAATGAAATAGAAACCAAAAGAACAGTAGAACAGATCAATGAAACTAGGAGCTAGTTCTTTGAAAGAATTAACAAGATTGATAAACCCCTGGCCAGACTTATCAAAAAGAAAAGAGAAATGACCCAAATCAACAAAATCATGAATGAAAGAGGAGAGATCACAACCAACAACAAAGAAATACAAACAATTATAAGAACATATTATAAGTGATATGGTGGTGGGTGAAAAAAAGTGAAAAAAAAAACATATAAGCACCTCTATGCCAGCAAATTAGATAACCTGGAAGAAATGGATGCATTCCTAGAGATTATCAACTACCAAAATTGAACCAGGAAGAAATAGAAAACCTGAACAGACCTATAACCACTAAGGAAATTGAAGCAGTCATCAAAAATCTCCCAACAAACAAAAGCCCAGGGCCAGAGGGCTTCCCAGGGGAATTCTACCAAACATTTAAAGAAGAATTAACACCTATTCTCCTGAAACTGTTCCAAAAAATAGAAATGGAAGGAAAACTTCCAAACTCATTTTATGAGGCCACCATTACCTTGATCCCCAAACCAGACAAACACCCCATCAAAAAGGAGAATTACAGACCAATATCCTTGATGAACATGGATGCAAAAATTCTCACCAAAATACTAGCCAACAGGATCCAACAGTATATTAAAAGATTTATTCACCATGACCAAGTGAAGTGGGATTTATTCCTGGGCTGCAAGGTTGGTTCAACATCCACAAATCAATCAATGTGATACAATATATTAACAAAAGAAAAAACAAGAGTCGTATGATCCTCTCAATAGATGCAGAAAAAGCATTTGACAAAGTACAGCATCCCTTCGTGATCAAAACTCTTCAGAGTATAGGGATAGAGGCTACATACCTCAATATCATAAAAGCCATCTATGAAAAACCTACAGCAAATATCATTCTCAATGGGGAAAAACTGAGGGCTTTCCCCCTAAGGTCAGGGACCCAGCAGAGATGTCCACTATCATCACTGCTATTCAACATAGTATTAGAAGTCCTAGCCACAGCAACCAGACAACAAAAGAAATCAAAGGCATCCAAATCGGCAAAGAGGAAGTCAAACTCTAACTCTTTGCATATGATATGATACTTTATGTGGAAAAACCAAAAGACTCCACCCCAAAACTGCTAGAACTCATACAGGAATTCAGTAAAGTAGGAAGATCAATAAAATAAAAATCAATAAAATCAATGCACAGAAATCAGTGGCATTCCTATACACCAACAACAAGACAGAAGAGAGACAAATCAAGGAGTCGATCCCATTTACAATTGCACCCAAAACCATAAGATACCTAGGAATAAATCTAACCAAAGAGGCAAAGGATCTGTACTCAGAGAACTATAAAATACTCATGAAGAAATTGAAGAAGACACAAAGAAATGGAAAAACGTTCCATGCTCATGGATTGGAAGAACAAATACTGTGAAGATGTCAATGCTACCTAGAGCAAACTACACATTCAATGCCATCCCCATCAAAATACCATCCACTTTTTTCAAAGAAATGGAACCAATAATCCCAAAATTTGTATGGAACCAGAAGAGACGCCAAATATCCAGAGAAATCTTGAAAAAGCAAAGCTGGCGGCATCACAATTCCGGACTTCCAGCTCTATTACAAAGCTGTCATCATCAAGACAGTCTGGTACTGGCACAAAAACAGACACATCAATCAATGGAACAGAATCGAGAGCCCAGAAATGGACCCTCAACTCTATGGTCAACTCATCTTTGACAAAGCAGGAAAGAACGTCCAATGGAAAAAAGACAGTCTCTTCAACAAATGGTGTTGGGAAAATTGGACAGCCACGTGCAGAAGAATGAAACTGGACCATTTCCTTACACCACACATAAAAATAGACTCCAAATGGTTGAAAGACCTAAACGTGAGACAGGAGTCCATCCAAATCTTAAGGAGAACACAGGCAGCAACCTCTTCGACCTCAGCCGCAGCAACTTCTTCCTAGAAACATCGCCAAAGGCAAGGGAAGCAAGGGCAAAAATGAACTATTGGGATTTCATCAAGATAAAAAGCGTTTGCTCAGCCAAAGAAACAGTCCACAAAACCAAAAGACAACCGACAGAATGGGAGAAAAGATTTGCAAATGGCATATCAGATAAAGGGCTAGTATCTATAATCTATAAAGAACTTATCAAACTCAACACCCAAAGAACAAATAATCCAGTCAAGAAATGGGCAGAAGACATGAACAGACATTTTTCCAAAGAAGACATCCAAATGGCCAACAGACACATGAAAAAGTGCTCAACGTCGCTCGGCATCAGGGAAATCCAAATCAAAACCTCAATGAGATACCACCTCACACCAGTCAGAATGGCTAAAATTAGCAAGTCAGGAAACGAAAGATGTTGGCGGGGATGCAGAGAAAAGGGAACCCTCCTACACTGTCGGTGGGAATGCAAGCTGGTGCAGCCACTCTGGAAAGCAGTATGGAGGTTCCTGAAACAGTTGAAAATAGAGCTACCCTACGATCCAGCAACTGCACTACAAAGATACAAATGTAGGGATCCGAAGGGGTACGTGCACCCCAATGTTTATAGCAGCAATGTCCACAATAGCCCAACTGTGGAAAGAGCCAAGATGTCCATTGACAGATGAATGGATAAAGAAGAACTGGTATATGTACAAAATGGAATATTACACAGCCATCAAAAGGAATGAGATCTTGCCATTTGCAACGACGTGGATGGAACTGGAGGGTGTTATGCTGAGTGAAATAAGTCAATCAGAGAAAGACATGTATCATATGACCTCACTGATATGAGGAATTCTTAATCTCAGGAAACAAACTGAGTGTTGCTGGAGTGGTGGGGGGTGGGAGGGATGGGGTGGCTGGGTGATAGACAGTGGGTAGGGTATGTGCTATGGTGAGCGCTGTGAATTGTGCGAGACTGTTGAATCACAGATCTGTACTTCTGAAACAAATAATGCAATATATGTTAAGAAAAAAAAAATAAGGTAGCAGGAGGGGAAGAATGAAGGGGAGTAAGTCAGAGGGGGAGATGAACCATGAGAGAGGATGGACTCTGAAAAACAAACTGAGGGTTCTAGAGGGGAGGAGTGTGGGGGGTTGGGTTAGCCTGGTGATGGGTATTAAAGGGGGCACATTCTGTGTGGAGCACTGGGTGTTATGCACAAACAATGAATCATGGAACACTACATCAAAAACTAATGATGTAATATATGGTGATTAACATAACAATAAAAAATTTTTAAAAAGACTCTCTTTCTCTCTCCTTCAGACAATCCCCCTCCCTCCCCTCTAAAAAATAAGTGAATAAAATCTTAAAACTTTAAAAAGAAAAAGCCATTCAACATTCAGTTACTATTGTCAAGAAGCTCAAGATCCACTGGGAAAAGCAAGACTTACAGGAATGAAAAGTTATGTATAATGCAAGGTAGTTTACAAATAAATTTCAAATCCAAGATGAAGGCAAATAAATCCAGTTTGACTCCTGTGATTCCCAGCCCTCAAATCTTCCAACATTATAAGCATGTGGTAGGATCCAAGAGACGAAAGAATATATAAAATGCTCAGTAAAGCTAATAAGGTTCTCACAAAATAGATTCTCACTTTGACCTCACACCTCTACTTCACAGAAAAAGATACTTCTAAAATTAATGAACACTTGTTGTCAATTATGATGATCTGCTTACATCAAGTGTTGATAGAAGTAAAGCTATATGTAAGCAATGTCCATTTTAGAACAATGCTCTTGATGTCAAATGTAGATCAAACTATCTTACTTCTCTTCCTTCCTGTGAGTCACTTAATCATGCCCAAGGTTCATGGATACACAACCCTTCAGCTCATGTCCTCTGAAGAATATCTATTGTCATCTTCTTCCTCCTTATCTCCTTCCTACTTCTTCTTCCTTAGGCTCTGAATTGTCTTATCTCAATTTGAGTCTGTAGTATTTCTTCTTTCCTAAGGGAATCTCAAGATCCACTCAAATTTTGTGTTCCAGTCCATCCATCACTCATTTCCTCTTTCCCTAGGCTCTCCTTTGTCCTTACGATAAGAGTGAAGTTATTCTTTCTATTTTCTAGAAGCATCATTTTTGGTTTTTATCCCCTTTAAGTGTAGCAGCGTTGGAGAGTAACTAAATTTTCACATGCAATTTTCAGGGGGAAAAAAAAGGCTAAGGGAAAATTGATGTGCAGGTCTAATTCCAAGAGACCCAGAACTCCATAATAGAATCAATGAACATAGAGTCAGAAGACCAGTGAATATTTTGAAGCCATTAGAGGTCCATAACCCAGAACCAGATAGTCAGCTAACCTGGCAGTGATGAGCTGATCCAAGATTTGGATTTCAAGGAAAGGCCAAGTTGTGTATTATCATTAAATTATATTTGGAATAAAGCTTAAAAAATAGTTATCAACAGTATAATTATCTTTTGTTTTAATGGATGTTATACTTCTACTCTGAGATGTGTGATACTGATGTTTTGTACATTTTATTATAGATTTGGTAAAATATAGACAAAAATTTGCTTTTTGAGAAATTCAAGTTGCCTTTCAACAAATTCAAGAAAATTTATATTAAAATTACTTCTGTACAATTATTGCTTTGAAATATGTCATCAGATGAGGAGTATACAATCATAATGGAGTCATGAGGGGTCATTATCCAGTTTATGAAATTTCAGAAGGTCTGAACCAAACTTTCAAAGCATACAAATGTACATGTGTACATTTGTATCAAAGAAAAGCAAATGTGGCAAATCCAACCTTGTTGAAGGCTATGTGTTCATTTATTGTAATGTTCTCTCAGCTTTCTTATAGTTTTGATTTTTTTAATAGAAAGAAAAAAGAAAGGAAGAATGGAGGGAGGGAGGGAAATAATGTGCCTTTCATGTCCACCACTGAAGACTCCAAGACTACCCAGATCATTTGAAACCCTGCCCTGGCAAATTTCGATCTATTCAGGGCAGCACCTGTCTCAGGAGCCAACAGGCAGGTATAGAGCAGAAAGGATGGTTAAGAAGTTTAACAACCATAAACCCCATTTAGAGATTGGCAAAATGTGAAAAGTGAAGGTGTATACATTGCTCAGAGTAGCTGCAGGGGGAAAAAAGGATAATGTGATGGAACATTCCTTTATATCCAAAGCTGGCAAAGCTGCATCATCTTCCTAAGTAACTGCAGACATCTGTGTTTTTCAAATACACAAGATGAAAAGCACAAGAGTCATGCTCCAATTTCTACAAAGCTTGTAGAAAAGTTGCTTTCAGTAGCATGGCAGATCACCTCATCATTATGGACTTACATGCTTTTCAGACCTAAAGGTCCTTTGATATTCCTGTGCATAATTTACAGAATTTATGATCAGCAGAGTACTAGAATAAATATTGCAGGATAGAGAAACTAACATGTTTTCCTCTAATGCAAGTATAACCAAATTGTTATTTAATTGCAGACTGACTAAAACAATAAAGGAAAAATAACGAAATAGAAGGCATGACTTTGGTTAGTGATATTGTTAAATTTCTTAGATGTTCTTATTTTTAGGAGATGTATGATAAAACACTTAACAAGTGAGGTGTCCACATGTCTAAAACTTGCTGCAAAGGATTAGGAATGAAAATAATAAGTAAAATGTCAAAATACTTGTTCTTAAATCTAGAATTCTAAATCTAAAATTCATGAGTTTAAATATTTAATTTTTAAATCCAGTTGGTGGATATACCCATGTTCATTTTCCTGTCCTGTCATATTTTCTTCATGTTTGAAAAATGGTATGCTAATATTTTAAAAGAACAAAAATAATTTTTTATGGAAATAATTTGCCATCCATATAATTCACAAATACATAAAAACAGACTTACCTGTGGTTCAATTTATCAATATTTATTTGTTTTAATTTTCAACAGAGTTTTCAATGATTCATGTGCCGCTAAAATATTTGTTAATCTCTGATTTGATCAAGAGCTGAAGTATTTTTGTTTATTTGTTTCTACAGCCTCTTTGGTTATTCTGTTCCCTGGTGGTTCTTAAAACCAGCTCTTCTTAAAAAGTTTCCCCCCTGCCGCTATTTAAACTGATTTTTATGTTACTCCAAATTAAATCCATTATTTCTAGTCTATCAATTTTCCAACTTGAATCAGCACCCTTTAAGATTCCCATCTGCTATCTACTGTGAAGCCAGTTTTTAAATCTGTCTTTTTGTCCTCTCTAGCCTGGCCTCCTCAGGTGCCTTGGAAGCTCTATTTACAGACTTTCCAGGTACCCATCTCTGCCTGCCAGAGATGTCTGGGTTATTCTCTGCAGAATCCAGTACCAGGCATCCTTCCATGGATTTACTACCATACTTAAATGTTCAAATTTCAAAGAGCTTCCAAGTCTTGAGTAAAGTTAACTCCCAAAAGAAACATGTAAAATCCCTAGGATATAGATATCACAGAGTACAGTAAAAGGATGTAAGAGTGTAGTAATTGAAAAATCCCTAGGTTAAGAACCAAAAGAACTGGAATCAGTCTGTGGTCTGAAGGTAGAGTACAACCCTGGCCAAGCCCTTAAACATGATTTCCCTCAACTATAAATTAAGAGAAATGTATTGCATAGAATCAATAGTCCATTACAACTTGACTTTTAATTTTATTGTTTAATGTTTATAAAAGTAATTTTTATAATATAGTACATTTAGAAGTTAAGTATCTAGGAAAGAAATATAATATCACCTAGAATTGCCTACTTTTAAGTTATTCTTGTGCATCCTTCTAACTTTGTGTGTGCACACTTGTGTATGTTTGTTTCTGTATATGGGCACATAGACATAAACTTAGATTTATTGCAAAATTAAAATATATAATACATTGGGCTTGTATTCTACTTTATTGACATGATAATATTTTATAACTTTTCTGTGTCATTAATATCATTTGGAAACTTATCTTTTAGTTACCATATAATATAACATGGATAGATCACACTGTATACTCATCAGCTTTAATAATTTACTTTTTTAGAATTTAAATAACATTCTATAGAAATAACTTCATTAATATGAGATTGTTTCCTACTTCATGGACTATATATTTTGTCAAAACAAATTAATAACACTTATTTTGGGGTTCCATTATTTCTTAGACAAAGAAAAAATTATTTTCTGGAAGTGTCTTTCTCTTGAAGAAATAATAGCTTGGTCATCCTCACTAGAGTCTAGGAAGCAGTAAAAATGGAAATTTACATGGCTCCAAATAGGTTTTTATTTTTTCTAAACAAATAATCATATTCTTTTTAATACTATTACTTTTCTGTTGTTATAGTAAGACAGTTTTCCATTGTTTCTCACATTTTTGAACATCTCATGAGAAGACCATTTGAACTAAAGGCCTTTATTTTAGAGTATGTATTCAGGATTATTGGTATAATTAACAGCCTTGGAAGATAAAGACAGTACTTCGCCCTCAAAGCAGAGAAGAGAAGTTTTTCATTTCTAGTTTGGTTTTTTTGTTTGTTTGTTTTATATAAACTATCTAGTATAATAAAGATAATGTCCCCCTCAAGGACAAGTTTAATAAATTTGCTTCCAGTTCAATATAATAAAAGATTTAGGTTCCCTAAGCTTGACATTTTTCCAGCTGTGCTTAGCATCTACCTGAGCCTCTCTATTTTGCCCCCATGGGACTTGGAAGACAAAGGGATCTGAAGTGAATATGAATCCCATGTTGATTCTGTATCAGGAATAATACAATCTTTTTTCTCTGACCCAAGAGATTTCTCCTGTCTTCTGCCGGCACCTTTAAAATTGTGACAAGCTAACTTATAAATTAGAAATAGGGTAAAATCCTAGACCCCTCCCAGTTCTTAACTGTTGCCATACAAAATAAAAACAAGAAAAAATGGTCATGATGAAGGGTAAGCTTCTAAGGACAAAGGAAATTAAGGCTATTTTTAAAAAAATGTAAAGAACAAATCACTGGACTAAAAAAGTATTCATTTTGTACTGACTTCTGGGCATATGGTCTTGCTATTTTGATTTCATTAAATTACCAGAAAATAGTGATTGCTCAGAAATGTTCACATCATAGTCTATGTAGACTAGAAAAAGTTTGCTCTTTCATTTTCCACATCGTGTAATACAAGATAATAAAGAGGCACTACAAATTTTGTAAGAAGCAAAGTAAGTAGGAAAACTTTCAGCAAATGGTCAACAAACTTAAAAATCAAAAACAAATGTGTTCTGATACCCATACAACTTCCTCACTATATTCAAGAGATATTATTTTTATATTAATATAAAGGAGCAAGACTTCTCTTGAAAGACATATCTCCTACCACACTATCAACATCCTTCCTATAAAGAGAATTCTGAAAATAAAAAGAAAATATGTTCCCTGAATTTAGTCTATTTCTTTTATGTATATCCCCAATAGACTGCTCGTTCCCTCCAAAATTTTTTTTATTTTTTTATTGTTATGTTAATCACCATACATTACATCATTAGTTTTTGATGTAGTGTTCCATGATTCATTGTTTGTGCATAACACCCAGTGCTCCATGCAGAATGTGCCCCCTTTCAAACCCATCACCAGGCTAACCCATCCACTCATCCCCCTCCCCTCTAGAACCCTCAGTTTGTTTTTCAGAGTCCATCTTCTCTCATGGTTCATCTCACTCTCCGACCTACTCCCCTTCATTCTTCCCCTCCTACTATCTTCTTTTTTTTTCTTAACATATATTGCATTATTTGTTTCAGAAGTACAGATCTGTGATTCAACAGTCTCGCACAATTCACAGCGCTCACCATAGCACATACCCTACCCACTGTCTATCACCCAGCCACCCCATCCCTCCCACCCCCCACCACTCCAGCAACACTCAGTTTCTTTCCTGAGATTAAGAACTCCTCATATCAGTGAGGTTATATGACACATGTCTTTCTCTGATTGACTTATTTCACTCAGCATAACACCCTCCAGTTCCATCCACGTCGTTGCAAATGGCAAGATCTCATTCCTTTTGATGGCTGTGTAATATTCCATTTTGTACATATACCAGTTCTTCTTTATCCATTCATCTGTCAATGGACATCTTGGCTCTTTCCACAGTTGGGCTATTGTGGACATTGCTGCTATAAACATTGGGGTGCACGTACCCCTTCGGATCCCTACATTTGTATCTTTGTAGTGCAGTTGCTGGATCGTAGGGTAGCTCTATTTTCAACTGTTTCAGGAACCTCCATACTGCTTTCCAGAGTGGCTGCACCAGCTTGCATTCCCACCAACAGCATAGGAGGGTTCCTCTTTCTCCGCATCCCCACCAACATCTTTCGTTTCCTGACTTGCTAATTTTAGCCATTCTGACTGGTGTGAGGTGGTATCTCATTGAGGTTTTGATTTGGATTTCCCTGATGCCGAGCGACGTTGAGCACTTTTTCATGTGTCTGTTGGCTATTTGGATGTCTTCTTTGGAAAAATGTCTGTTCATGTCTTCTGCCCATTTCTTGACTGGATTATTTGTACTTTGGGTGTTGAGTATGATAAGTTCTTTATAGATTTTGGATACAAGCCCTTTATCTGATATGTCATTTGCAAATATTTTCTCCCATTCTGTCAGTTGTTTTTGGTTTTGTGGACTGTTTCTTTGGCTGAGCAAACGCTTTTTATCTTGATGAAATCCAAATAGTTCATTTTTGCCCTGGCTTCCCGTGCCTTTGGCGATGTTTCTAGGAAGAAGTTGCTGCGGCTGAGGTCGAAGAGGTTGTTGCCTGTGTTCTCCTTTAGGATTTTGATGGACTCCTGTCTCACGTTTAGGTCTTTCAACCATTTGGAGTCTATTTTTGTGTGTGGTGTAAGGAAATGGTCCAGTTTCATTCTTCGGCATGTGGCTGTCCAATTTTCCCAACACCATTTGTTGAAGAGACTGTTTTTTGCCATTGGACATTCTTTCCTGCTTGACAAAGATGAGTTGACATAGAGTTGAGGGTCTATTTCTGGGCTCTCGATTCTGTTCCATTGATCTATGTGTCTGTTTTTGTGCAGGTACCATACTGTCTTGATGATGACAGCCTTGTAACAGAGCTGGAAGTCCGGAATTGTGATGCTGCCAGCTTTGCTTTTCTTTCTCAAGATTCCTCTGGCTATTTGGGGTCTCTTCTGGTTCCATACAAATTTTAGGATTATTGGTTCCATTTCTTTGAAAAAAGTGGATGGTATTTTGATGGGGATTGCATTGAATGTGTAGATTGCTCTAGGTAGCACTGACATCTTCACAATGTTGGTTCTTCCAATCCATGAGTATGGAACTTTTTTCATTTCTTTGTGTCTTCCTCAATTTCTTTCATGAGTATTTTATAGTTTTCTGAGTACAGATCCTTTGCCTCTTTGGTTAGATTTATTCCTAGGTATCTTATGGTTTTGGGTGCAATTGTAAATGGGATCGACTCCTTGATTTGTCTCTCTTCTGTCTTGTTGTTGGTGTATAGGAATGCCACTGATTTCTGTGCATTGATTTTATATCTTCCTACATGACTGAATTCCTGTATGAGTTCTAGCAGTTTTGGGGTGGAGTCTTTTGGGTTTTCCACGTAAAGTATCATATCATCTGCAAAAAGTGAGAGTTTGACTTCCTCTTTACCAATTTGGATGCCTTTGATTTCTTTTTGTTGTCTGATTGCTGTGGCTAGGACTTCTAATACTATGTTGAATAGCAGTGGTGATAGTGGACATCCCTGCCGCATTCCTGACCTTAGGGGAAAAGCTCTCAGCTTTTCCCCATTGAGAATGATATTTGCTGTAGGTTTTTCATAGATGGCTTTTATGATATTGAGGTATGTACCCTCTATCCCTATACTCTGAAGAGTTTTAATCACGAAAGGATGCTGTACTTTGTCAAATGCTTTTTCTGCATCTATTGAGAGGATCATATGATTCTTGTTCTTTCTTTTGTTAATGTATTGTATCACATTGATTGATTTGCAGATGTTGAACCAACCTGCAGCCCCGGGATAAATCCCACTTGGTCATGGTGAATAATCCTTTTAATGTACTGTTGGATCCTATTGGCTAGTATTTTGGTGAGAATTTTTGCATCCATATTCATCAGGGATATTGGTCTGTAATTCTCCTTTTTGATGGGATCTTTGTCTGGTTTTGGGATTAAGGTAATGGTGGCCTCATAAAAGGAGTTTGGAAGTTTTCCTTCCGTTTCTATTTTTTGGAACAGTTTCAGGAGAATAGGTGTTAATTCTTCTTTAAATGTTTGGGAAGCCATCTGGTCCTGGGCTTTTGTTTGTTGGGAGATTTTTGATGACTGCTTCAATTTCCTTAGTGGTTATAAGTCTGTTCAGGTTTTCTATTTCTTCCTGGTTCAATTTTGGTAGTGGATACATCTCTAGGAATGCACCCATTTCTTCCAGGTTATCTAATTTGCTGGCATAGAGTGGCTCATAATATGTTCTTATAATTGTTTGTATTTCTTTGGTGTTGGTTGTGATCTCTCCTCTTTCTTTCATGATTTTGTTGATTTGGGTCATTTCTCTTTTCTTTTTGATAAGTCTGGCTAGGGGTTTATCAATCTTGTTAATTCTTTCAAAGAACTAGCTCCTAGTTTCATTGATCTGTTCTACTGTTCTTTTGGTTTCTATTTCATTGATTTCTGCTCTGATCTTTATGATTTCTCTTCTCCTGCTGGGTTTAGGCTTTATTTGTTGTTTTTTCTCTAGCTCCTTTAGGTGTAGTGTGAGGTTCTGTATTTGAGACCTTTCTTGCTTCTTGAGAAAGTCTTGTATTGCTATATACTTTCCTCTCAGGACTGCGTTTGCTGCATCCCATGGATTTTGAACAGTTGTGTTTTCATTTTCATTGGTTTCCATGAATTTTTTAAATTCTTCTTTAATTTCCTGGTTGACCCATTCATTCTTTAGTAGGATGCTCTTTAGCTTCCATGTATTTGAGTTCTTTCCGACTTTCCTCTTGTGATTGAGTTCTAGTTTCAAAGCACTGTGGTCTGAAAATATGCGGGGCATAATCCCAATCTTTTGGTACCGGTTGAGACCTGATTTGTGACCTAGGATGTGATCAATTCTGGAGAATGTTCCATGGGCACTCGAGAAGAATGTGTATTCAGTTACTTTGGGATGGAATGTTCTGAATATGTCTGTGAAGTCCATTTGGTCCAGTGTTTCATTTAAAGTCTTTATTTCCTCGTTGATCTTTTGCTTAGATGATCTGTCCATTTCAGTCAGGGGGGTGTTAAAGTCCCCCACTATTATTGTATTGCTGTCAATGTGTTTCTTTGCTTTTGTTATTAATTGCCTTCTATAATTGCCTGCTCCCATGTTAGGGGCATAGATATTTACAATTGTTAGATCTTCTTGTTGGATAGACCCTTTAAGTAGGGTATAGTGTCCATCTTCATCTCTTATTACAGTCTTTGTTTTAAAATCTAATTTGTCTGATATAAGGATTGCCACCCCAGCTTTCTTTTGGTGTCCATTAGCATGGTATATGGTTTTCCACCCCCTCACTTTCAATCTGGGGGTGTCTTTGGGTCTAAAGAGAGTCTCTTGCAGACAGCATATTGATGGGTCTTGTTTTTTAATCCAATTTGATAGCCTGTGTCTTTTGATTGGGGTATTTAGCCCATTTACATTCAGGGTAACTATTGAAAGGTATGAATTTAGTGCCATTGTATTGCCTGTAAGGTGACTGTTACTGTATATTCCCTGTGTTCCTTTCTGATCTATGCTGTTTTTAAGCTCTCTCTTTGCTTAGAGGACCCCTTTCACGATTTCTTGGAGGACTGGTTTCATGTTTGCAAATGCCTTTAGTTTTTGTTTGTCCTGGAAGCTTTTTATCTCTCCTTCTATTTTCAATGACAGCCTAGCTGGATGTAGTATTCTTGGCTGCATGTTTTTCTCGTTTAGTGCTCTGAAGATATCATGCCAGTCCTTTCTGGCCTGCCAGGTCTGTGTGGATAGGTCTGTTGCCAATCTAATGTTTCAACCATTGTAGGTTACATATCTCTTCTCCTGAGCCGCTTTCAGGATTTTCTCTTTGTCTCTGAGACTCGTAAGTTTTACTATTAGATGTCGGGGTGTGGACCTATTTTTATTGATTTTGAGAGGGGTTCTCTGTGTCTCTGGATTTTGATGACTGTTTCCTTCCTCACATTAGGGAAGTTCTCTGTTATTATTTGCTTCAATATACCTTCTGCCCCTCTCTCTCTTTCTTCTTATTCCAATTATTCTAATGTTGTTTCATCTTATCGTGTCACTTATCTCTCGAAATCTGCCCTCGTGATGCTGTAGTTGTTTATCTCTTTTTCTCAGCCTCTTTATTTTGCGTCATTTGGTCTTCTATATCACTGATTCTCTCTTCTGCCTCATTTATCCTAGCAGTTAGTGCCCCCATTTTTGATTGCACCTCATTAATAGACTTTTTGATTTCGACTTGGTTAGATTTTAGTTCTTTTATTTCTCCAGAAATGGTTTTTCTAATAACTTCCATGCTTTTTTCAAGCCCAGCTAGTATCTTTAAAGTCATGATTCTGAACTCTAGGTTGGACAGTGTACTAATATCTGTATTGAGTAGGTCCCTGGCAGACGGTACTACCTCTTGTTCTTTTTGCTGAGGTGATTTTTTTTTGTCTTGTCATTTTGCCCAGAGGAGAATAGATGAATGAGAGAACAGAATGCTAACAGGTTAACAACGTCTCCAGGAAATATACTCTATACAAATCAGAAAAGACCTGAAACCAGGGGACAAGAAAGGGAAAGAAAGAAAAAAGAAAGAGAAAAAAAAAGGAAAAAGATAAAAACAAAGAAAACTGAATAAAACAAAAAAAATATGATCAAATATGATCAGGCTAGTGCATAGGTCAGTGCCACACACTAGATTTTGGGCGTATTTTGGTCTGTTAGAAGAAAGTGCCTGCTAAAATTTTAAAGGAAGAAATACTTATATATTTACAGAATAAGGGTTGATACAATGAAGGGATGGAAGATGACTGTAAAGATGAAAATTATAAAAGATTTTATAAAAGGAATTGATAAGAAGTTGTTTGAAAAAGAAAGAAGATTAAAAAAAAGAAAGAAAAAAGAAAAGAAAAAAAAGGGAGAGAATGTGATCAAGCAGCAGACTAGAACAAAGCCATACACTAGTGATTTAGGGTATATTTTGATCTGTTAGAAGAAACTATATCTCAAAATTTTAAAGAGAGAACAACTTATATATATATATGCCAAAAATAAGGGTAACTACTATGAAGCGATAAAATATGACTCTGAAAATGAAAAATAAGAAATGTTTTTTTTTTAAAAAGGGATTGATAAGATGTTGGTTGAAAAAGGGAAAAAGAAAAATTCAAAAAAAAGTTAAAAAAATTGACTTTGAAAAACTAATGAATCATGGTAAAAAAGCCATGAATTCTATGTGCAGTATTCCCCTACTGCTGGAGTTCTCCCGTTCTCCTTGATCTGTAAACTTGGTCTTGGCTTGCTGGCTGTTCCTGCTGATCTTCTGGGGGAGGGTCCTGTTGCTGTGGTTCCCAAATGTCTTTGCCGGAGGTGGAATTGCCCCGCCTTGTGAGTCCGGGCTAAGCAAGCTGCTCTGGTTTGCTCTCAGGAGCTTTTGTTCCCTGCAAGCTCTTGGTACAGCTTTGGAGGACCAGGGTGAAAATGGTGGCCTCCCAATCTCTGCCTGGAGGAGCTGAGAAGTCGGGGCCCCACTCCTCAGTGCGCCCCCAGAGAAAAGCAGTCACTCCCGTCTCCCTGGTCTCCGGCTGCACTCCGTGCTCACCTGGCCTGTGACTAAGCGTTTCTATCTCTGGCACCCAATCCCGTGTGGAGTCTCCAAACCCAGCAGATCCCTGTGGTGCGCTCCCCTGTCGCTCCTCCCCGGGGGAGGAAGGGGAGTCTCCCCGGCTCTGCTGCTTGTTGGGTCCCTGATGGAGGAGCAGTAGCCCGACTGTCACTGATCACAGTTTATGGCAACCCCGAGCTGAGAGCCCACGCCTCAGCTTCGTCTCTGCAGCCGGCTTCCCCGCTCTGATGCCTGGGAGCTCTGCCTCACTCAGGCACCCCCGGTCTTTCTGTGACCCTGAGGGTCCTGAGACCACACTGTCCCGTGAGGGTTCCACCCCCCTGCTTAGCCACTGGAGTGACGTCCCTCCGCGGAGCCGACTTCTACAAGTTCCGATTTTGTGCTCCGCGGCTCTATCACTTGCCAGAAGCGGCAGACGGAGGCCCCCTCCCCCGCCGTCTATCCTCCCGAATATCGCCTCGGATTCACTTCTCCGCACGTCCTACTTTCCAGTAAGTGGTCGCTTCTCTGTTCAGAGAGTTGTTGCTACTCTCTTCTTCGGTCTCCTGTTGAGTTCGTAGGTGTTCAGAATGCTTGATCCCTATTCAGCTGAATTCCTGAGACCAGATGAAATCCAGGTCTCCTACTGCGCCATCTTGCTCTGCCCTCATTCCCTCCAATATTTAAACTATTCAAATATTTATAAACAATCATCACAATCTTCTTATTATATATCTAGCTTATTTGGAAGTCAGTTCTTTCTCCTCACTAGTCTAAAGATAAACTATCTCCCATATAATTTTAAATTCTCACCATAATCTTATCTTTGAAACCTTTTTCTTGAGATTAAGCATATGTGGGATCTTTATTCTGGTGACCTCACAATCCTGGGCCGGAGCATTGAAATCAGTCAAGCAAGTAGGCTTATGGGTTCACTGTTTATAACCTAGTTAGAGCTTGATTGAACTTTAAAGCCCTTCTGTCCTGGCATCTTCAATGAAAGGTAATGAAGCTGAATCTTTGAGTTTAAATTACTTGTCCAACTCAAACTATTTCACCGATATCTCCACTATAGAATGTCAAAGCCTGAGGGGAAAATAACACTCCAGTATTAACAGGTAAATTCTTGAGAGAATTCAGGAAATGTCAGCTTCGTGAAAACCCATAAAGAGGTGGGAAGTGAGTAAAAATTGTCGCGATCATCACATTTGGAATTCAAGTGTATGTTAATGACTTACAGGTCCTTTCTAGAGCAAAAGAAATTCCAGGGACTAGTGAAATGGGTCATAAGAAACACTGAGGGTTTATGAAACCTCCAATCTAGAAATTACATTTTTATTCTGTGAAAATACCTTTCAATTACAAATTATCATAGCAAAAGAAAAGCTTATTCTTAAATAGACGAAAATATTTATTTACAATATTTTTGCAAAGAAAACAGACTGTCTTGAAGATATAATTGTAGATTACAGGTGTTAGGCCACAGATCCCAATTTGAGAGACATTAGATGAAGGGGATATAGACATAAAAACAAAGGGCAATAATAGGTCACATCTATTGAAATAAAAGATTGTACAGAGTACAAAGAAAAGAACTGTTCATTATACCTGGGGCTGGGGAGATAGAAAAAGTTTAATAGAGAAATTGATTTTTAAGCTAAGTTTTGAAAGATGAGACAGTATTGACAGACCAACAGCATGATTGATTGGAAGCACTCTAGATAAAGGAAGCATAGAAATAAATATACAGTGGCATAAAGTCATGGAACAACAGCATATTTAGTGAATTTGTGATGCTTCTGTAGGGTTAGTGATAGATGCTGAGCAAGAAAACATGAAGGAATAAATAGGAAGAGCTGGGGGCAAAATGGAGAAAAGTGATGTTGAATTAGAAGGTAAAAAACAGATATAAAGAGTTTATTAAGGATTGTCAACCCACAGAAATTGAAATGAAGAGCTGTCCTGGTTTATTCAGTGCTTAAAGGTTTCCAGGACATAGGACATCAATTTTAAAATTGGGACAGTCCCAGGAAAATCAAAATGGTTGGTCATCCTAATTTGAATATAAACAAATGTCTGTTTGATTGTCATGGATGCTATTTTTTCTAACCATATATTAATCTGCACTATATTAAATTCTCCTTAATGGTATTTCATATTTCATAGCTCTGCTCTCACACTTGGTTAATGGAATGGACTAAGTTCAATATCTAAATTCTCTATTTATCATCATAAGAAGATAAACAGCCTTACATCTCAAACTTAATTCAAATTTCTTCTCCCTTCCCCCAAAACTGGTAGAGCTGTGTATGGCTCCAGAAACCAAGGGGCATTGGAAGTCTCCTTTCTACAAATTCTCCAATTTCCTCCCCTTTAGTGGCTACCTCCTCTAATGCACAGCACAATGAGAAGGAGTAAGAAGAAAAGCTTTACTTATCAGGTTTGGGTTGAAGTCCTTCCCTTGGTGAGCAGTTTTATTGCCCATAGACTCCTATTTCTTACCCATCGACTGCCCCCCCAGAGCAACAAGGGTAGCTTCTAAAGGTG
The DNA here is from genome assembly GCF_009762305.2 of Zalophus californianus. Lineage (NCBI taxonomy): Eukaryota > Metazoa > Chordata > Mammalia > Carnivora > Otariidae > Zalophus > Zalophus californianus. The sequence goes on from NC_045605.1 coordinate 35,946,407, forward strand.
GCAGAAAACAGTCCACTGGTTTCTACACAATGTGCTCACTGTGTTGCTTCCAGCTACTCCCTCTAGATCACCAACAGTTGTACTATGCTCTGCAAAGTATTTAGGCAGACACCACTCAGAATTGTGATAGTAAGCATAGCAAAGTAGGTTAAAAAAAAAAAAAAAAACAGTCTCTGGTGGCAGATCGCATCGATTCAAAAACTCATTTGGGGGGTGCCTGTGTGGCTCAGTTGGTTAAGAATCTGCCTTCGGCTCAGGTCATGATCCGTGGGTCCTGGGATCAAGTCCTGCTTCGGGCTCCCTGCTCAGCGGGGAGTCTGCTTCTCCTTCTGCCTCCTCCTGCCACTCCCCCTGCTTGTGCATGCTCTGTGTGTGTGTGTGTGTGTGTGTGTGTGTGTGTGTGTGTGTGTGTCAAACAAATAAATAAAAATCTTAAAAAAAAAAACCACACACCCCAAAAAAACCAAAACCTCATTTGGCTACTTAGCAGTTGAGGGATTTCAAAATCCTGTGCCTCAATTTCCTCCACTATAAAATGGTGATAATAATAGTATCCTCTAGTATTAGTCTAAAATGCCATACCAAATCAACCTACATACGTCAGCGCTCTAACACAATAAAAGTTCATTTTTCACTCACATAGTCCAGGGCAAGGATGGAGATTGTAAACCACAGTTCTCATTGTGATAAATGAGACAGCTTGTTCCTTCCAACATATAGCTCTGCCATCCAGTTGGGCCTTATCCTTTATGTACCAGTTGGCAAAAGGAAAAAGTGCTAGAGAAGAGCATACACCAGATTCTTCAAGGCTTTGACTAAAAGTAGGACATATCCCTTCCTCTCACATTCCACTGGCAAGAATTTGTCATAAGGCCACACCTACTGTTACAGATGGCTTGAAAACTGACACATTTTGGATTGTTTAGAGAAATAATATAAATAAAGGGCCTTAAAAAATCCTGACACAGGCTAAGTTCTCAGTAAATAATAGCTATTGTTGCCACCAGAGACTTAGCTCTTTTAAGGTCTTAAAGACCTTTCTCCCTAATGCACACTAGAGGGTATCGCTTTGAAATCTCGGCAGCTGGAATGATATTAAATAGAATAGATAAAATGATGAATTCTAAAAATAATCTTTAAAAACTTGAGAAATTTAATATTCATGTATTCATATTCTAAAAGTAACTTCAGCATCTTTTAAAATAAAATCTTGTGCTGGTAATCAAAAGAATCCATGCAAGTTATCCTCATCCCTAAGGCAGTGACACATCCCCCACTTGGAACCTATGCAGCAAGATGCAGTCTTGGATTTAAGATCATTTCTTTTGATAACTGTGTGTAACTGTTTTCTCCTGGCAGTGCAAGATTAATTGACACTGATCACTTCCCCTGAATAGTGAACTGAAGTGGTTTGGGGACAACACTGCTGGGGGGTTTCCACCCTTTCTCTATGACCCTCAAACAGAGTTGAAGCCAACTCCTCTCAAACTCTTTCATTAATGAGCTGATGCTTCCTTTTTGAGTATATTCCCACAAACTCATCATGGGAAATTTCTGCCTGACAGTTTTAAAAGTTAATGGACTTCAAATTACTATACAGCAAGGTGTATGCATTTACAAATCACCAGGTAGCCACCATTATGGCTTATATTTGATTAATAAAATTATATTCCCAAATAAGCAAATCATGTAAGCATGCTAATTATGTTACTTGTTAGCTGAAGCTAGTAATTGTCTCCCCACTGGGAAGCTCCCCACTTTTATTTCAATAATTTTTTTTCCTGACAGAAAATAATCCCTTATGAAGTTGCCAGGTACCATATAACACCTACAAAGCTAAACTCACACAATTCTCTTCCCCCCAATTTTGACTCTAAAGTTTTCAGACAAATAAGAAGCTGAATGAATCTTTGCTCTGAGTTCTTGATTTTTATATCACGAATTTTTTTGTAATTGCTCAGGATAGACATGTTATTATTTTCTGAGATCCATATAGCAGATATCAAGTTAGAAGTTTATCATGCCTCACTGAGGAAACTTTTCACTTTTTTCTTTCATTCTAAAAATACATTTATTATTTAATTTAATTTAATTTTTTAATTATTATTTAATTTAATATTTCTTTGAGTTTTTTGGTAAGTTTGACTTTTTAATTTTTCTGCCTATTCAAATTGCAGTGAAAGAATATTTCAGAAATTTGGAAATTTCTTCATTCAAAAAAGGTAGCTGGACACTTACTATGCATTATTCAGTGTTAGATTCAGAAATACTATGCAAGGTAGATAGGAAGGTCTCCTACTCATAGAATTTACTTACAAGAGAGTCTGGAATAGCATTTAAGCAGCAACCTGAAGAATGGAGGAAGCTAAGCTAGGAAGAGAGAGTAGCAAGGATCTTCAGGATAGAAGAAACATTTTGTGTAAGAATTACGGTGTCCAAAACATTGTGTTGCCTGGTCTTTGAAAGGAAGGTCTCTGAGTATATTCAGAGAGAGAGAATATCTTTCCAAAACAGATGGACACTGTTACTGGGGATAGAGAGCCTTAACATTTCATAAGCTCTTTAGGTATACAGTTCATAAATATTAAATATTATTCTATATTCACAGCAATGATTACTTTGCCAGTTTTTCGTCTTTTCTGAAGTGTTCTCAGAAACTTTAAGACCCAGCATTTAGAGAACAGAGTATGACCCTAACATTCATTCTCAGAGGGAAAACAAGGGAGAGTCTTGAGAAAGTTTCCCTCACAGTGCAGGCCTTCCCCGCAGTTGCTAGAGGAAGGACATTCAACTCTGCCTTGATTCTTCCCTATCTCCCCTACGGGAAAAGAACCTCAATCTGCAAGGGGAAAGACAATTCAAACCAGTAAAACTGATATAATTGCCCCTTTTCTTCTACAGATTGGTTGCAAAGTTTAAATATATAAATGATATATAAGAACATGCTTCAAAATATGTGAAATGCTACAGACATTGAACATAATAGTATTAAAAATCTTTCATGAAGAGGAGAATTTTTTAATTCAGGAGGAAAATGTAATAATAAATCAAAGAATCGTGAAAAACTGCATTTTCAGAGGAGACAAAAACTGAAAATTACCTATTCTATTCTTGTTTTATGTACTCTTAAAGTAATATTGGAAAGGGGGACATTACTCTTTTAAGGCTTCATTCCTTTTCTTTAGAGTGATTTACAACAGTTTCAATAGCTATCATTAATTGGGAGATTTTAAAATAAGTATACTTAAAGTAGTTACAGAGATGAATACAACTTTTAAGTGTTTAGCTGGATAATTCGTCAAAAAGTAAAAGTAAAGCAAACAAGCAAACAAATGAAAAGAAGGTCGCAAATTCCCAGATCAGAAACATAAATTTCTAGTAACCTAAAAGTCCAAAGTGAATCCGGGAAGGTGGGGGATGGGGGTATAACCTCCCCTTTTCAGGTTGACCATTATCCTGATTTCTAATACCATGGATTAATTTTGCCCTTTTTTGAACTTGATATACACGGAATCATATATAATCTTCTATCTGGCTTCATCTACTGTTCTGGGTAGATGTAGTTAGTTCAGTCCCATTGCAGTAGAGTAAGCCACTATGTGAGTAAACCAAAATTTATGTTGCCTTCTACTATTGAAGGACATTCGTGTTGCTCTAGTTTAGGTCTAATTCAATAGTGTTATTATTAATATCCTTGTATATATCCTTTGGTAAGCATACATCTCCCATTTTTTTTCTTTTTGAGTATATACCTGAGACTAGACTTATTGGGTTATTGGATATGCATATATTTAGCTTTAGTGGATATTGACAAAACGGCTCTAAAATGATTATTTTCTCCTACCAAAGGCACATGAAAGTTCCTGTTGCTCTACATCCTTGTCAATATGTAGCACTGTCAGTCTTTTATATTTTCAAACATTCTGGTCTGTTTGGAATAGAGTCATTTTGTGGTTTTAATGTGCATTTTTTTGAGGACTAGCAATGTAGAGCCTAGTTAATCAAAGTATGGCCCAGTAAGCAACATCATCCACGTCATTTGGGAGCTTATCAAAAATGTACACTCTTGGGTCTCACCCAGATCTACTAAACCTGAATATGCGTTTTAAAAGGATCCCCAGTTGATTCAGTGCATGTTAAAGCTTGAAAGGCATTGATGTAGAGTATCTTTTTATATACTTACTGGCAAACTGAATAGCATATTCTAATAAATGCTTTTTAAGTCCAATTCTGGTGTGGGAGTCTGGGCGGGGGGCGGGGGGGGGTGGTTAGAGAAAGCATCACTCCCAAACTTACAGCAAGAAAAGGCCAAACAAAATGCAAGTTCACAACTTTTCTTGAACTCATCAAAAGAGTGAGGTCTTGGGATAACTAACTAACCCAAAATCTGGAGAAAGGTGACTTCAGAACATGTTTACTTGGGGCAAGCCAAACCAAACTGGTAAAAAGAGTTCCACTAGAATAGTTGATGAATTCCTGAGGCCCAGTGTGGGCAGGCAAGAGTGAAACCCTCATACCACTTACTACACCTGTTAGGAACTCCAGCACAATGTTGAAGAGAAGTGATCATAGCAGGCATCTTTTTTCTCATTAAGGTGAAAACTTTCAGTAGTTCACCATTAACTATGATGTTGTTCTTGGATATATTTATATTCTATAACAGACTGAGAAAATTCTGTTCCTAGTTTGCTAATTTGTTTTTGCTTTTGCATGAGTGATTATTGAATCTTATCAAATGTGGATTCAGTGTATTTTGAGAGGATCATGTTTAATTATTATGTTAATGTAGTGAATTATAGTATAGATTTCACATTCTTAAATGATTGCATTCCTGGATTCAAGTCATGAAATTCCTTTTTTTAATTTATTTTTTTAATATTTATTTATTTGACAGAAAGAGCAGAGTGAGAAGGGAGCATGAGCAGAGGGGAGGTGCAGGGGGAGAGGGAGAAGCAGGCTCCCCGCTGAGCAAGGAGCCGGATGCGGGACTCAGATCCCAGAACCCTGGGATCATGACCTGAGCTGAAGGCAGACGCTTAACCAACTGAGCCACCCAGGTGCCCCTCAAGTCATGAAATTCCGTGTTATTCTTATGTATTATAGAATTTGATATATTTCATATAACAATTTAACATGAATGTTAATGAGAAGTACTGCTATAAAATTATTTTCTAGTAATAACCTTGTCAAGATTTGGTATGAAGTTTATGATAGCCTCATAAAGCAAGGTAAAAGTGTCTTTTAGTGTTCTTTACTTTTGAGAATTTTATGTTCCTTAAATCTTTGGAAACTTTAAGCTGCCTGGGATCTGAGTTTTCCTTTTAGAAAGGCTTTTTTAAAATAAATTCAAGGTATTTAATAAATATTCAAATTTTCTTTTCATCTTGTGTCAGGGCTAATAAGTTGTTTCAGTGAGTTTTTCTGTTTAAACAAAAATGGCAAAACCATTAGCTTAAAGTTATTCATAATCTGCTTATTATCTATTTACTGTTTGTACTTTCTGTTTAAAGTTTCCCTTTTGATTCCTTATGGTGGTAATTCTTGTGTTGTGCTATCCTCTCCCACCCACTATCAGTTTTGCCAAATGTTACTCAGTTCTATTGATCTTTGTAAAGAACAAATTTGAAGTTTTAGGCTTTGTCTAGATTTGTTTTTAGTTTCTTTGTTTTCCGTTCCTATTTTTTTTTCATTTTCCATTTTAGAAATATGATATGAATTTGCTGTTTTCTATCTTTAGGAGTTGGAATTTTACAAAATTTTCAGTCTCTTTATGTTTTACACATTAAAACACCACATTTTCTCTGAGTACTGCTGAGTACTGTTGTTTCCCTGGTTTTGATATATCAAATCTTCATTAGCCATCAGTTAAAACTGTTTTCTCATTTTCATTTTGATTTCATTTGCCACCTGGAGTTAATTCAAAGCATACTGTTCAATTTCAGAGGAGTTAGAGATTTTCTAGTTATCTCTATGTTCATAATTCCTATCTTCTATTGTGGTTGGAGAAGAAACCATTTCATTAAGGATTGTTTTATGACTTAGCATATGGTCAATTTGGGGAAATGTTTCATGGTTTACCTTAAAAAATTAAAATTTGTTGTTACACTTATTGTCACTTAAGTCGGGGTATATGAATTATTTCCAGCTCTGATGATGAAAACATTTTATATCTGAGCATTCAGACACAGCCACTCTTCACCTGGGGCTATTGAGGATCTGAAATAGGCCTAGTTCAGCTGAGGAAATACATTTTATTTTATATAAATTAAATTTAAATATAAATTTAATAACCATTATGTGTACATTATATACTATGTAAATATAAATAACCAATTACTTTCAGCGTTTTGAGATCTTTATCATTTCTTTCAAACTTCCTGTGTCCCTATATTTAAGAAATGTAACTTATATGAAATATGTAGCAGGTTTTCTTTTTGAAATCAGTCTGAAACCCTCAGTCTCTCACAGCTATTATTTTGTCAAAGTATATTTAGTGCTACTCCTTGCGTATGTGGGGCTTATATTTTTTGTCTTACCATATATTTCCATTTGAGCAGCTTATTTTAAGTTTCTCTTGATTTGCTTTCCATTCACCAAATATTTTTTTCCCTCACCAGATCTTTGTTACACATTCTTGAACTCTTATTCTTGGGCTTGTCCTAGAGATTTCCACATACTATCTTATCACAGTCTGATACAAAATAATACTTCTATCTTAGACCCTTACCACTAGAATCTTTAGAACATTTTAACCATTTATTCCTTCCCTTTTTGCATTAGTGTTGTTGTGTATCTTAATTCTACTCATATTTTCAAACCTATAAGACATCATCTTTGTTTTACACAGTCAACATTGTTATATTTATACAAATATTTTTTTCAGTGTTCTTTGTTTTTTCCTGATTTTCCATTTTTTTGACATTTTTGTCTGGGATCATCTTCTACTTGAGGAATGCCTTTTTGTTTCTTATAAAAGTAGTCTGCTATCAACAGAGCTCTCAATTTTTATCTGAAAATGTCATTTTCCTCTTTCCAACTTGAGTATTGTATATAGAGTTCTAAGCGGACATGTTTGTTTTCTGTATTTTGTGTTTTTGTTTTTGTTTGTAACTTTCTAAAGATGGTATTCTATTTCCTTATTTCTATTGTTCCTTTAGTCAGGTTATTTGTAATTTTTTCCTCTTTTTCCATTGGCTCCTTTTGAGATTTTGACTTTTGGTTTTCAGCAATTTTAATATGGTATGCCTACATATAATTTTTTTATTTCGAATCCATCTTGGGCTTTATTAGAGTGTCCTAAATATGTCATTTAAGGTCTTTTGGTTTAGAAATATCTCAGCCATTATCTTCTCAAATATGCTCTCCCTTCTCTTTCAGGAACACCAGTTACAGTATGTTCAAATGTGTATACTTTTCGTTAAAGGTACATGTAGAAAGATTTACCTTTTTTATTCCTAAGCCTATAGAGTGGGGAGTTACTCACCTTAACCGAATAAGAAACCAACTGAATTAAGGCTCACATTGAAGCATTATTAAAAAAGACTAATCAATCTCTGTTAACTCATGCCCTTACAGTTAGGTCTACAGGATTTTTAACAGAGAGCTTTGTTTCTTTATGACAGCGTCTTCCACAACATATTTATTTTCCCAGCATTGGGAGATGGAAGAACCTCTTCTGTTTCTTCATATGTTCTTCCTCTGGATTTCTAACCTCCCTCACACGTCCAGCTTCTGATTTCAGCAGATGACTTGAGGGAAATATAAGCCATAAATATGAGAAAGTCCAGTCTCCAGTTTTGTCACTCCAGCATGTAGAATGTCAAGAGCTTGGCTAAATTATTCTCCCAGGGTGGGTCTCCTCCAGGATAAACCTGTGTTTGAGTTTCTTAGTCATAACCCATATATTAAAATCCTCCCAGTGAAAAGTCGTTGTGTATTACCAGCTCCCTAATCTGAAGCTCTGCTTTCTGGGCAATCTTAGTCACTCTGGTTTTGAAAGATACTCTAGATCTGATGCCTTCCAGACAAGCTGTAGCCTTTTTCCTTTCAGGGTCTTTTTATTCTGAACTGTAGATTTTTCACACAACAGAATTTAGTAAGTGTACAAAAGAGATGTGTGTGAGTGTGTGTGTATGTGTGTGAGTGAGACTGAAGCAAATGGTTTGAAGTGGTTTAAAGCTTTTATTTAAAAAAAAAAGTACTGTGTAAAGTTAAGAAATGACTTCCAGTTTTTAATATTTATCATTTTTCCATTCACTGTCTTCCTAAACTGAGTGTCTTCACCTGTAGAAAGGATACTAGGAGGCCCTAACTTATAGGTTTAATGTTCTTTAAGGACTTACTAAACTTGTCATACTTATAACAAAAACAAAGCATTAATTAACATTAAGATTTTTAACATTTTACTTGCCAAGTATTTCAACCGTACAGGAAAGGTTCAAGAATAAGTACAGTGCAGAGAACACCTTTATCCCTTTTATGCACATTTACCTACTGCTAACATTTTACTGTATTTAAATAACTTGAGCAACAAATGGCCTTTTACTACCAGATTTTCTGTGTATTTCTTAAAAATAGTAGTAGTATTACAACCATAGAATAGTCACTAACTATAATAACAGTGATCCAGTAGTTCTATCTCACCTATGGTCTGTAATGCCATTTTTTCTCTTGAACAAATAACTTCCTTTTGTACCACTGTAGGATATATGTATTAAGTTGTCTTATCTATTTAGTCTTTTTTAAATTGTGGGGCATTACCGCAGCCTTTGTGTTTTATGACCTTGACACTTTAAAAAAATATAGTTGTCTCCGACTACTATTTAATAAAAGCTTCCTCAATCTGTGTTCTCCTGATGTTTCCTCAACATTAGATACCCATTATGTATTGCTGGCTAGAATCATGTTTAAGTGATATTGTGTCCTCTCAGGAAATTTCTATGAGATGTCTGATTTCTTCACTGCATAATGTACTATCCTTTTCCCTTGCAACTAATAAGCAATTTGTGGAAAACACATTAAAGACATGAAAATATATGTGCTTATTGAAATTTCCTTCAAAAGCTTATCATCCATTGATGATTCTTTAACAAAACTTTACTACATGGTTGTAATTTTCTAATTCTAGTGCCTGCTCCACATTCACTAGCTGGCACTTGACATTCTATTGTAATCAACAGTTCCCCTCCCACTTATAAATGTATTTATGTGTTTATATATGAATGTACTTTTTATCAATAACTGATATAGACTGATCAGCTTCTATTTTTTCAATGATCTCTTATTCATTATTCTACTTATCTTAGTGTTCAGATGGCCCCTCCCCCCCCGCCAACTCGTGCCACCCAAGACTGAGGATATGTAGTCAATGTTTATAAGTTACTTAGATGAGTTATTTCTTTTTCAGTCTACTTATGATATGCCTTTGAAAATAGATTCGTTATCATTGTCTCTCCATTTTAGATCCCACTCCTTTACCATTATTGTAGACCTTTTTTTAATCTACAATATTTTCATGCTTCCAAAAACCTGTAGTTATACAAAAATTCAGAGAAATGTCTCTACTTCCTACACCCATTCCACTCTGTTCCCCCTACTCCTTAAGGCAACCAATCTCATTGTTTTTTAATGTATCTTGCCCATATTTCTTTTTGAAAGATAAGCACACTGCATGCTTTTTTAATCCTCCCCCCCCCATTTTTACATGTTGTAATACCTCCTAGAAATCCCTCTGTAACTGTTCATAGGCCTCATTCTATTTTTAAATTTTATAGTGTTAAATGTCATTTTTGTAACACAGTTTATTCAATGAATCTTGTATGTTTGAATAGTTTTCAATATTTTGCAATGATAAGTTATGCTGTAAGGACTAACTTTGTGCATACAGGTTTCTATTTTTGGAGGTTTACCTTTGGGGTATGTTCTGAGAAGTGGTACCTCTGAGTTGATAGCAGGATGCATATGTAGTTTGATTAAATGTGGCCAAGCACCTGACCCTAATGTCCTATCAATTTGCAATCTCACTGTCAGTGTGTGAGACTTTGTTTCCTCTTATTTTCATGAACTGTATACTGTCAAGCTTTTTGATCGTTGCCAATTTGGTGAGTTAAGATTCTATGTTTACAAAAACTTGTGAAGCAAGCATTATTACATTTAAAATATAGATAAACAATGAGAGCTGCAAAGAGATTATATAACTTCCTAAGATGCCGGGGTAATTGGTAGAAACACATAATTCTTTTAAGTCCATATTTTATCCAAAAGAAACTGAAGATTCATTTTTCAAAATTTCAGATGACATGAAATTGCCTGATAGTAGTAGTTCATGTCATCCTATATGAAAAAGACAGGAGTTTCTAAGGAAATAGTAGGAAGTCAGTTTCCATATGGAAAAGATCATAAAAATTTTTAATTTAAGGAGAATGAAACAGAAGCCTACAAAGATAACACAATCTTAAAATAATAAAAGTACATTTGTTATATAATTATCTGTCTAGGATCGTTTTGAGACTAAAAAGACTAAGAATATCTAGAATGATATTCACTTAGTTCTAAAATTTTTAAACAATTGTTGACAAATATTTTTTCTGGATGAACATACCTATAAAAATTCTATTCAATAACTGTTTTCAATAATAAAATTATTTCTGAAATATAAAGTAGTATAAATCCATATACTTCATAATAAATGAAAAAAATTTCTATTGATTAACTGAACATTAAAAGTAACAGGGGCGCCTGGGTGGCTCAGTTGGTTAGGCGTCTGCCTTCAGCTCAGGTCATGATCCCAGGGTCCTGGGATCGAGCCCCGCATCGGGCTCCCTGCTCGGCAGGAAACCTGCTTCTCCCTCTCCCACTCCCCCTGCTTGTATTCCCTCTCTCACTGTGTCTCTCTCTGTCAAATAAATAAATAAAATCTTTAAAATAAATAAATAAATAAATAAATAAATAAATAAATAAATAAATAAAAAATAAGAGTAACATAAACAGGGGTGCCTGGGTGGCTCAGTGGGTTAAGTATTGGACTCTTGGTTTCTGCTCAGGCCATGATTTCATGGGTTCAGAGATGGAGCCATGCTCAGTGGGGAGTCTGTTTAAAGATTCTCTCCCTCTGCCCCTCCCCCTATTTGTGCTCAAGCTCATGCTCTCTCTCTAAAAGAAATAAATCTTTAAAAGTAACATTAAAATTTTTTTGCCTAACTATTTCACATACTTATGTATCTTAATTTATAAAATGTCTCCAATATACATCAAAGTTTTTTTTCTAAAGAAGGTATTTTAAACATGATATTTTAATTTTATACTTAATGATATCACTTACATTATTGTATAAAATGGTTAGTAAATTTGCAATTGCTGACATTTTCAATTGACCACGCTCTATTCAAATTTCTAATATAGAAAACAGTCTACACAGTTAAGTATGAACAAATTCTGTGACATAGAAAAATTCTTACAATTCTTTGCATTGAAATGTATAAATTTTTTTCAGTTTCTTTTCTTTCATTCAGAGTAGCTTTCCTAATCAAGATTTTTATAGGACAAAACTCACCAAATGTGTTGTCTCCATTTATGGTTCTCTTAAATATTTTACTAAGTGTAGATGCTCCAAAGTAATAGATCTCAATTTCATTCTGTTCTTGTACAGAATATAAAGGAGTCTTCCCACAGGTTGAAATATTTCACAGCCCACTTGAGAAATTAAGCTCTCATTGTTTAATTGGTGGGGTTTCTCCCTTTCTTTTAAATGACAAATTTTATTGCCTTTCTGTTTGCAAACACGTGTTTAGTAATTCAAAATGACTAAAAGCTTCAAATGCTGAAGTTTGTGACCCTCTATTTGTTGAATATTTTAAGATTTCTCAGTGACTTCTAACAAAATGCATCTAATATACTGAGAAATTTGTTGCCTCCCCAAATCCAATACCATTGTAGGATACCTACATTTAAAAAGTGGTTATTTAGAGTTTCAAATATAAAATCCAGTAGATGGACAGTAAAAAGAAGTACTTTAAAAATTTGTATTCAACTTCGCCATGGAGATCACCACAATTTTGTGGTTCAGTTGCTCTTTGCATACGTAAAATTCTGTGTTTACCAGTAACAACACCTATTTAGTTGGATAGGATATATAGTTTGAATACAATAATTGTATGTATCTTACAAAGAATTTCAAGAACATTTATACAATCCAGGTTTCTTAAATTAGTTAGAATGTTGACTTTGTTGTATTGCACAATATTTATATTTAAAAATAATCTTCACTCGATCTTTTTAACTAACTCAGAATAGCCCTATCAAATTTTTAATGATCAAGGTAATAAACATTCAAACTATTTTATTCCATGAACTAGATGAAGATTTTGACAATTATTGCAAGTATTATAACTTGGACTCTATTTCAGTTATCAGATGACATTAAAATAATAACATTCAAATATCTAAAAAGTTCTTTTTGCTAAAGGAGTTACTGTGTTAAGAGCTATCACTTCACGTTTGAAACATGCACAGGAATACTTGGAATGAATACCTACTAAAATTAATTTCTATCAAAACCTCATACTTCACAAAATAATATAAATGTAGCTTCTGCACTTGTCCTTATTTATCTTGCTCACATGCTTACATTCTTCTTAAAATACTTCTTAAAATTTTATTTGAATATATGTATGAATATATATATAATATATATATTATGTAATTTTTAAGTAGGCTCCACACACCACATGGAGTCCAGTGCAGGACTTAAAGTCATGACTCTGAGATCCAGACCTGAGCTGATATCAAGAGTTAGACATTTAACTGACAGAGCCACCCAGGTGCCCCAGTTTGAATATGTTTAAAATAACATTGTATAAATTTAAGCTGTACAACATCTTTGATGGATTTATATATTTTAATAGGATTGCCAGTGTAATGATAATTAGCACCTCTAGCACATTAACTTTCAATAGGAGAAAAAATACATTACCTAGAAATTGAGAAATACTTGTGCTCAAGGAAGGAGTAGGTATATGGTATATTTAGCAGATATGTTTTATATTCAATTTCAATCCTAAGTTTTAAAATAGTCACACAGTTGCAATAACTAACCCTAGATCTCTTTTGGTTTTTGTTTGTTCATCTTTTTATGTGGAGGGTTGATGAAGACAGCTGTGAAATTTCCAAATATGTACATTTCTTTTCAAGTATGACTTAGAAATTATTTTTGGTAAGCCTGTAGAGGTTCATATTGGATATTGTGAATTTATATGGTCAGCAAATTTAGAAAACCCCACATTTCCAACATATACTTAACCCCAAACAAATCTCTGTCATGTTCAGTACAAGCACTCATGAATTTAGGGAGATTCCCTTGGATTGATCCTAGCCATCAGCCTAGATATCGGCATCTAGATTGGAACTCAGTAATTTAGCTTCAGTTTCATACTGGCTCCCTTATTTACATGTTAATGCTTTGCTTGACTACATATCCCAGGCCTTGCCTTCCAGTCTCACTGCCCCCCTTTTTTATGTAAGGATCCTAATTTTGTAGACAAACTGGCAAAGTTCAAATCTTGGTTAAGACACTTATTAGCTATTATTTTCATACCATACTGAAGTCTGAAGTCTTTGGTAATTGAAATATATTTGGTCTATAACACTGTAAATTTAAGTTAGATACATGTTAATTTGGTACATTTATAGATCATAATGATTGCCATTGTGGTGATAATCAGCACTTATCATGTTACATAATTATAATTTCTTTTTAGTGGTTAGAATAAGTTTTAGTATCTTACAAGTTTGGTTATAGTATTTGTCTATACTCACTATATTATACCTTAAATCTCTAGGACTTACTTACGAATTGCAAATTTGTATCCCTAAACATCTGTTCTATAATCTGCCCCCTCCCGATCACATGGTAACCACCATTTTTCTCTCTGTTTTAGGAATTAGGCTTTTTAAGATTCCACAAATAAGTGATATCAAACAGTATTTGTTTTTTTTAATTTTTTATTGTTATGTTAATCACCATATATTACATCATTTGTTTTGGTGTAGTGTTCCATGATTCATTGTTTGTTCATAACACCCAGTGCTCCATGCAGAATGTGCCCTCTTTAATACCCATCACCAGGCTAACCCATCTCCCTACCGCCCTCCCCTCTAGAAACCTCAGTTTGTTTTTCAGAGTCCATCATCTCTCCTGGTTCGTCTCCCCCTCTGACTTACTCCCCTTCATTCTTCCTCTCCTGCTATCTTCTTCTTTTTCTTTTTTCTTAAAATATGTTGCGTTATTTGTTTCAGAAGTACAGATCTGTGATTCAACAGTCTTACACAATTCACAGCGCTCACTGTAGCACATACCCTCCCCAATGTCTATTTGTTTTTCTCTGACTTCTATCACTTAGCATAATATAGACAAGTTTCATCCATGTTGTCACATATGGCAGGATGTCCTTATGGCTGAAAATATTCCACTGTGTATATACATACCACTTCTTTATCCATTCATCTATGGATGGACACTCAAATTGTTCCATATCTTGACTATCATGACTAATGCTGCCATAAACTTGGAAGTGCATGTGTCTCTTTGATAACCTATTTTCATTCCTTTTGGTACATATGCACAAGTGGAATTGCTGGATCATGGTGTAGATCTATTTTTAATTATTTGAGAAACCTCCAAATTGTCTCCCATAGTGGCTAACTTACATTTCTACCAACGGTAACAAGGGTTCTCTTTTCTCCACATCCCCTCCAACATTTTTTATCTCTTCTTGATGATAGACATTCCAACAGGTGTGAGGTAATACCTCATTGTGGTTTTAAGCATTTCCTTGATGAGTAATGATGTCAAGCAACTTCTCATTTGCCTCTTGGCCATTTTTATATCTTCTTTGAAAAAAATGTGTATTTACTTCCTCTGTTGATTTTTTTTTTAAGATTTTATTTATTTGTTTGACAGAGAGAGAGACAGTAAGAGAGGGAACACAAGCAGGGGGAGTGGGAGAGGGAGAAGCAGGCTTCCTGCCGAGCAGGGAGCCCCATGCAGGGCTCGATCCCAGGAGCCCTGGGATCATGACCTGAGCCAAAGGCAGACGCTTAATGACTGAGCCACCCAGGCACCCTGTGCCAATTTTTTTTAATTGGATTGGTTTTTGTGTTAGAGTTGTATGAGGTTTTTTAAAATACATTTTTATTAATACATATTTTTCATATATTTTGGATGTTAACCCAACAACTAATATATGGCTTGCAAAAATTTCCTCCCATTGTGTAAGTTGCTTTTTTTTTTCTTTTGCTGTGCAGAAGCTTTTAAGTTTAATATAGCTCCATTTGTTGATTTTTGCTTTTGTTGTTTGTGCTTTTGGAATCTTATCCAAAAAATCATTGCCAGAACTCACGTTAAGAAGTTTCATTTCCACCTTTTCTTCTAAGAATTTTATGGTCTCCAGTCTTATATTTAAAACTTTGATCCATTTCACATAAATTTTTATTAGTGATACAAAGTAGAGGTCCAATTTCATTGTTCTGCATGTGTTTTTCCAGTTTCCCAGCACATTTTGTTGAAGAGATTATCCTTTCCTCATTGGCTGCTCTTGGTTCCTTGGCGCATGTTAGTTGACTATATTTGGGTTGGTTTAATTCTGGGCTCTCTATTCTGTTCTATTGGTCTATGTGTCCTTTTTTGTGTGCCAGTACCATACTGTTTTTATTACTATAGTTTTGTGGTATGGTTTGAAATCAGGAAATGTGATACTTTTGGCTTTGTTCTTTCTCACCACTGCTTTGGCTATTTGGGATATTTTATAGTTCCTTAGATATTTTAGGATTGTTCTTTTCTGTTTCTGTGAATGGAATTCTATTTCTGTAATTGGAATTTTGATAGAACTGCATTGAATCTATAAAGTGGCTTTGAGTAGTATGGACATTTTAACAATGTTCTTTTAATTCAAGAACATGAGGTGTATTTCCACTTGTTTGTTAAAAGAAATCAGAGAAGACAAAGTCTTGTAGCTGTGGTTATACAGATATTTCACTTTTTTAAATTTATTCCTCAGTATTGTTTTTCATTCTATTGTGAATGTGATATTTTTTTTCAGATGCCTCGTTATTAGTGTATAGATATGCAACTGATTTCTGTATGTTGATTTTTATATCTTGCAACTTTACTAAATTCACTGATTTTTTTGTTGTTGTTGAGTCTTTGGGACTATCTACATACAAAATCATATTTGCAAATAATGACAACTGTATTTCTTCCCTTCTGACTTGAATGCCTTTTATTTATTTGTCTTGCATAATAGCTCTTGCTGAGACTCCCAGTACTATATTGAATAATAGTGATGAGAGTGGGCATCCTTGTCTTCTTCTCTTAGAGGAAGTTTCAATTTTTCACTGTGGATTATAATGTTAGTTGTGGTTTGTTGTGCAGAGCCTTTATTACATTTAGGTATGTACTTTCTTTTACAAAATGATGCCATATATTGACATATGCTTTTTCTTCATCTGTTGTGGTGATCATGTGATTTTTATTTTTCATTCTTTAATGTGATATATTACATTTATTGATTGTGGATCCTTACATTCAGATGCACAGATGGGCCCCTCCCCATCCCTTGGTGTAATGTGCAGAGGCACTTCAGATAGGTTATATATGTCTAATTACTTCTTTTAAGAAAGAGAAGGAGAGGAAGGACTTGCTCTGTTATGATGTTGATATCATTCGTCTTAAAATATTAACTTTTGGGGGCACCTGGGTGGCTCAGTTGGTTGAACACCCAACTCTTGATTTTGACTCGGTGATAATTTCAGGGTCATGAGATCAAGCCCCATGTTGGGGGTCCATGCTCAGTGAGGAGTCTGCTGGAGAATCTTTCCCTCTCCCTCTGGCCCTCCACCTGCCCCCCAACCTCACCCTCCCTCCTCCCCACCCTGCTCACTCTGTCTCTTTATTTTTTAGAATAAATAAATCTTGGGATGCCTAGGTGGTGCAGTCAGTTGAGCATCTGGCTCTTGGCTTTGACTTATGCAAAATAACAAATTGTTAAAATACCTTAACAGGGGCACCTGGGTGGCTCAGTTGGTTAAGCAACAGCCTTCGGCTCAGGTCATGATCCTGGAGTCCCAGGATCGAGTCCCACATCAGGCTCCCTGCTCAGCGGGGAGTCTGTTTCTCCCACTGACCCTCCCCTCCTCATGCTCTCTCTCTCTCTATCTCATTCTCTCTCTCAAATAAATAAATAAAATCTTTAAAAAAAATAAAATACTAAAACATACTCAAATATTTAAGTTATAATACTATATATGGCAAGGACATTTGTAGCAAGAATGTTCACACTACTCTTTCTACTCTAAGGTAGGACTCCTCAAATGCTATTTTTGTTCATATTTCACTTAAAACTAGGTGATAATTTACTATAATTTTCAAAGACAGCCCTCTGGGGACTTTACAATATTGTACAGGATATGGCATGACTGCTTAGTACATGAAGTGACTGGCAGGTGCAGCACCATTGATTACTTTTTCCCTTAATGTCAAAGACTAGATGTAGTCAGCTGTTACAGCTGCTTCTGCTAGAGGATACTTTGCTTTACTCACTAGTACTCTCCATTTGTCCTTGAATGAGAGTGTTAATTATGCTGTATCTGGTTGGAATTGTTAAAGGTATCATTCATATTTTCTTTATTTATTTTTTAAGACTTTATTTATGATGTTCTCTTACTACATATGTTCTAAATTGCAATCCGAGTAAAATAGTTATGACTGCCTAAATATAGACACATGCTATCCTGCCCCGGACTATGCTTAGGCCTTGGAATCACCAATAGTAATTCTTTTCAACATCTTGAACTTCAACATTCAGCTCATAATTCTTCCATAAAGCTTTTCCTGATCTCTTAGAGAGAGGGAGAGAGAGAGTGCACGAGAGCATGGGAGGAGGGGAGGGGCAGAAGCAGAGGGAGAGGGAGAAGCAGACTCCCTGCTGAACAGGGAGACTGACACAGGGCTTGATCCTAAGACCCTGAGATCATGACCTGAGCTGAAGGCAGATGATTAACTGAGCCATCCGGATTCCTAAGTACCTTTCATGTTTTAAGCATGTGTTAAAGACAGAAGTTTCTTTCATTCTTTCTTTTCTTTCTTTCTTTCTTTCTCTTTCTTTCTTTCTCTTTCTTTCTTTCTTCTTTTTTCTTATTTTATTTTATTTTATTATTTTATTTATTTATTTATTTTTTTTTTGTAGTCTTCACATCCAGCATGGAGCCCAAGGCAGGGATTGAACTCATGACCCTGAGATCAAGACCTGAGCTGAGATCAAGAGTCAGATGCTTAACTGAGCCCCTAGGCACCCCAAAGACAGAAGTTTCTTAACTACACATTTTTCTTGCAAATTCCTAGACAATACAATAGCAGAGGCTGAAAGTAAACAGTAGAGATCTACTAAATGAATCCCATTTAGCTTTAGTGTTACTGTTGAAACCAATAGTTCATTTATAGAAAAACTCCAGGACAATTATTAAATAGCATGGGATACTGAGACAACAGGCATTGGTTGGAACTAGCCTTGAAAAGTTGGGATGTAGGTTTGCCCAAAATATAAGCATCCATATTCCTCAAAAATTTCCAGAGACTATAAAGAATGCATTAAAAAATCCACAAGTAAAATTTATTTAGATAACTACAATTTAGATAAACTATAATCTGCTCTTGCTTACTCAAAATGGATGATCACTATAAAACAATTTTATGGATATTTATTAGATATTGTCTTTGTGTGGTTTTAAAATATATCCACAAATTATTTGTTACTCCTCTTTTTAAAAGGTAGAACCTAGTTCTCCACTTGAGTCTGGGCTGTACTTAATAACTAAATTCTAAAAAAGAAAATGTAGCAGAAGAAATGGTATGTGACTTTTGAGACTTGGCTGTAAATGGCACCATGGCTTCTTTATCTCTCTTGGATCATTCATTCTGAAAGAAGCTGCTTGCAAAGTGTGAAGACACTTTTATTTGTCAAACTTGAGTGTCTGAGCAGGAACTGCAACCTCCTGCCAATAGTCAAGTGAGTAAACCCAGTTGGAAGTAGATCTTTCCACCCCAGTCAAGCCTTCAGATGACTGCAGCTCCTATAAAAGACTGAGTCAAACTATGCAGCTGGCTAAGCTACCCCCTAATTCCTGAACAATAAATGTTTATTTTTTTTAAAGCCATTATATTTTAGGGTAACTTGTTTCATGGCAATAAATAAATCCTTGAGTCTTCATCTCAGAAGAACACAAAAACTGGTAGGAACAATCAGATATAAACATAAATGACAAAAATATAAGACAAAATATAAAAAGACCACAACTTTAGAGGGAAAGAAATGCATTCTCAGTGGAAGATCAGGAAAAGCTTTATGGAAGAATTAGGAGCTGAATGTTGAAGTTCAAGATGTTGAAAAGAATTACTATTGGTGATTCCAAGGCCTGAGCATAGTCCAGGGCAGGATAGCATGGGTTTATATTTAGGCAATCATAACTATTTTACTTTGATTGCAATTTAGAATATATGTAGTAAGAGAACATTATTGACATACATAGGTTGGTGTCAGCTTTTACAGAGCTTTAACTGTAAAGACATTTGAATATTATTTAATACGAATTTTATGTATATAAAATAATAAAATAATCATTATAAAGAAATTTTAAAAAATGGATTCTTAATAAAGTTCTCTGATTCCAGACCTTAAATTTCTAAGTTTTTTCCCTGATACACCTTCATCAGATTAGCACCGTTTAAAGGCTGTGGCAGCATTAGTGGTTATTAATCTCCTGGGGTTCCCTTAGATGTGAATTTAAACCTTAGTCTATCTAATAGCATGTATCGAAAGTCATACTTACAGAAAAGAATCATCATTACTTGGCTGCTAATTATAAATATAAATTCAGACATCTAAGAGAAAAAAACGTCCAAATGCAAAGAGAGCACACATGACCAGGGATGGCAACAAATAGAAAATAAACATTTACAGAAAAATGTACCAGATATTGTACCAGACAGTGTACTAAGTACTGGTACTAAGAGATAAAAATGATTTTTCAACATTCTTGGGAATAAAGAATATAATAAAAATGAAAATATATAGTATTCTGAAAATTATGGGCATGAAGAATAATCAATTATAACCTAAATAAAAGCAAGAACAAAGATTTCTTTGAGGAGGTCTTTATAAGATTATGGGTGGGCCTGTCAATAGCTATTTTTCCTCTTGATGATATTGCTTTATGGGAGAATAATACATTGAGACCTAATATTTACACCTAGTGAATCACCATATATTTCATCCATATTATAGGTGTTACTGAATTTTGATCAGCTATTTGAAATCTATAATTAGAAGAAAATTTACCAATTTTTACAGAGTAAGTTGTTTCTACATTCTAGCTTAATTTTTAACTGTCTCTGAAATATTTTTGTAGGCAGTTGTATTAAATTAATTAATTAAATTAGGTTGGGCAGAAATATTCTAGGATAAAGTTGAAGAAACAAGACTAATTTCCATCCCTTCAACTTGTATGTAAAAATTATAGTCTAGGGAAAAAAAAGCAAATGGTAGGATGAAATGGTTTCTGGATAGGAGGAAGTAGTTTTTGACATCTCAATATTCCTGCTCAGCGAAGTAAGTCAATCAGAGAAAGAAATGTATCATATGACTTCACTGATATGAGGACTTCTTAATCTCAGGAAACAAACTGAGTGTTGCTGGAGTGGTGGGGGGTGGGAGGGATGGGGTGGCTGGGTGATAGACATTGGGGAGGGTATGTGCTATGGTGAGCACTGTGAAGTGTGCAAGACTGTTGAATCACAGATCTGTACCTCTGAAGCAAATAATACATTATATGTTTAAAAAAGAAGAAGAAGAAGAAGAAGATAGCAGGAGGGGAAGAATGAAAGGGGGGAGATCGGAGGGGGACACGAACCATGAGAGACGATGGACTCTGAAACACAAACTGAGGGTTCTAGAGGGGAGGGGGTGGGAGGATGGGTTAGCCTGGTGATGGGTATTAAAGAGGGCACGTTCTGCATGGAGCACTGGGTGTTATATGCAAACAATGAATCATAGAACACTACATCAAAAACTAATGATGTAATGTATGGTGATTAACATAACATAATAAAATAAATAAATAAATAAATAAATAAAAATATTCCTGCTCAGAACTATTGGAAAACCATGATTAAAAAAAAAAAAATCATGTAACGTCATCTCTCAATTGTCTTTTCTTTGACTGCCTCACTGTGTTTATTTTATTGACACTTGTAAGCCAAGGATATTTGTTACAAATTCCACTCATTGGTATTTTTACAAATACCAAACAGTCATGATGAGACCCACCCCTCCTCCAGAGACATGGTTGAAAAGCAAACTCTTTGCATAGACTTCAGATCATCCTTGTTGAGTTCAACAGGTTTCTTACAAGGCTATTTTAAAATCAATGTAATTGAAAAGCATCAAGGTCACTGTTTTGTGTTTGAATGACTTTGATAGAAGCCAATCTTTGTATGACAGTAAAACATTTTTTAGATTAAAAAGAAAGTTGTAAGGTGATTTCTTTTTTTAAGATGAAGAAAAGTTATTCAGAACAGTTTAAACTTCAAGAACAATACACTCTTTTCAAAATGCCATCCTCTAAGCGAGCAATAAATCCAAAAACCAGGCTTTGAGTAATTTCCAATGCTTCTCCTAAATGCAAACAATGGGGAATCACCTTGAAGAAGCCATTCAGCTAAGCTGAATGCCATATTGGTATTAGTCACCCTCCCCACAGATAAATCTCCAGACTTTAGCATTGAGAATGTTAAAAAAAAAAAAATGCAGTTGTGTAGCATGCACTTGTTTTTCAGTTATTATCATAAAAATATGCTTCTCAACATCACCTTAATATCTGTAGTTCCCTGATAGGTTAAAGAACACAGAATTAGTTTATCCATATTGGACCTGTTTGGGGGAAAAAAAAAGGAAGAATTTAGTTACTAGTAACTTACTAGTAAGTACTCGAAGCCTGAGCCTGTGGGGAATGTCTAGCCATTGCCTGGACAGTCTTTTTATTAAAGGTCATTGTTAGCACTTGGGTGTACTGGAGCCTACTTAAAAAATAAAATACTTTTAAAATTTTATATTCCAGGGATTATCCATATCTAATCCAAGCATTTTTTTACCACATGTCAGGAGTATCACTGTAATCGCTTAATTCAACTCCCTGTCTCTGGATTCTTCCTATAGGGGCCAAGACCATTATTGTTGGTAACTTTGCGATATTATTTTAAATAAAAGTTTCTTAAGTAACACCAGTGCAAGGACACCCAGACCCTCCTCTGTCCCCTTGAAAGCAGGAAACAGATCTCCATATAAAAAATATGTAACCCATATGAAGTAAAAAGACATCCTTATCACCAGAATAGGAACTTCAAAGCCAAGAAAGCTATAGAAATAAACCTTGTTACTTTTTTGTAATCTACTACCTCAGCCTAAATTCTGCTTAGAATTCCCTACTAATTAAAGCTCCCAATCACCTGTTTTCTTTATCCTGTCAATTTCTTACAAATTTATTATCTGTCTAAAATGTATCATAGAAACTACCTGCCTTAGTCATTTTGGGGGTTCTTAATTTCACTATTGGGCCTCCACCGGCCCTTATTTTCCTCCTGTTAATCTGCTTTACGTAAATTTAATTCTTAGTCCAGTTGGAAAACCTTGAAGGGTAGAGACCTTTTCTTCTCTACATCCTCATATGTATTTCTTCCTTTCTAATTTAATTTTCAAATTGACCCTATTGCTTCATGCTTGAGCCTCAATAGTTAATTCAAATTTATGTCTCTCCATTTCATCTCTTACATATGATTGAAAAAATAAATCTTACCACTGCTTTCACCAAGTGCAATATGAAATAACAATGAAATAAATAAATCTTCAATATATACATTATTTTAAAAAATCATGATTAGAGCATTCTTGGGGAACTGGGCTTTGAGAAAGAGGTATACTCAATATGTTGGATTATACTACTTGTTAACATGTTAATCCTTTCAGCGGCAAAAAGATTCATTCTCCTCCTCTTGCTTTATTTTTTATTCCTTTACCAAAAACAGGCAACTAGCTGTTTCCAAATGCCTTTGCAGAATGTGGAATTTTGTGATTTCAACTCTTTTGGCTTATATTTTGGTTCATATATTCTTGGTATTTCTATTTTCATGATTTTCAGCTTTTCTAAGGCTTCTGCCTTACTTTGTGTCCTATAAACTATTAGCCATTTAACTACTCACAATGAGAGTATCTTTTATTTAGAAAATTTATTTTCTGATGTATAGTTACTGCTATAATAGGATTATTTTGCCATTTTTATTTCATATTGTCCACTTATTGTACTTGGTTATTGATTTTTTTTCTTACTCTCCAGGCATTCACAATTTAATGACAGTTAAATAACTGAAACGAACCAACCTCCAAAAATGCATGGAAGTCAAAAACAGTAAGGTCCCACTTTGGGCCCAGTATCTGCAGGTTACACGTTCAAATAAACAGCAGTGTAATTCCAGAGAACTTGAAAAATAAGGTGGTTCTTTGCAGCTGGTTTCTTTAAAGGGGCATTACTGTGGCTTCACAACCAATCCCCTGGACAGCTTCATAAATTCCCCCTTTGGACATCTCTCCTTCTGTCACAAGTATGCCTATACATAGAAACTGCTAAAAATTCTCTTATTCTTTCTCTGTTTGCCTCCCCAGGCTTCACCATACTCCCCATGCACAAATACATCAATATCACGCAGCAAGGACCTTTGAATCACGATCCTCTTCTGCCCACTTTTTTCTTTTTCTGTCAGGCTATCCAAACACACTGTATTTCTCACATGTCCTCACAGACACATTTTAGGCAGCCTTCCAGGGAAACTAGTTCATTGTGAAAGACTGAGTCAATGTTTTTAAATATTTGCTGCCTTATCTGAATGCAAGGCTATATTTCCTTAGCCCTATTTCTAACAGGCTTGGTAATGTGACTTTCTTTAGCTAATGAAATATTTACAAATGTGGTATGTCATCTTAGGGCAGCGGACTTAAGAACCGTCATGAGGAGTGGTTTGCCAGTGCTCACTATTCCGTCTTTCACAACTACGGGTAATGTTTCCATGAGGGAAATTTACCATGAGTGAGAAATAAACCTTGTCATTTGTAAGATACCAAGATTTGGGGATATCTTACAGTGTAACCAAGCACCTGTTGATCAATACATTTAAGTATCTTTTTCTCTGTCTGCATAGTGGTGTTGCATGCATTAGTACCTCTGAGATATTTGGAAAGTAAATTGCTCTACAAAGTAGATGACTGTGGAAGGTACTATATTAGAAATACCAATGAATTAATTAGTAAAAGTAGGTAATTCTGATGGAGAAAAACAGGAAACTTTCATAGAGTTTTAATCAATTAAGTAAACTAGTTTATTAGAGGATTTTGAGGAGTACCTTGTACAGGGTAAGCTAGGAAGAACTATATGGATTTTCACAAAGATGCCAATCAGCTACTACTAATAATAAAGTTTTAAGTCTGGCACACACCAAAGAAAAAAATAAGTAAATATTAGCCTGATACCACACCACTGATTATGCTTATTAGAAGTTTTTGATTGAGGGGCGCCTAGGTGGCTCAATCATTAAGCATCTGCCTTCAGCTCAGGTCATGATCCCAGGGTCCTGGAATTGAGCCCGGCATCGGGCTCCCTGCTTGGCAGGAAGCCTGCTTCTCCCTCTCTCACTCCCCCTGTTTGTGTTCCCTCTCTCACTGTGTCTCTCTCTGTCAAAGAAATAAAATCTTTAAAAAAAAAGAAGTTTTTGATTGATTAGGTTTTAAAGAAAAGAACAAAATTTCCAAAAGGACTCTCCAGCCAAACCATAAATGAATGATTCCCATAATAAGTGGATTCATGTCAAATTTCAGTTTAAATGAGTGATTAAAACAAAGAGATGAAGTTGGGGGCAGTATATTAGTTTTCTATCACTGCTGTAACAATTTGTCACAAAATGAGTACCTTAAAACAATACAAATTTACCACCTTACAGTTTTGTAGATCAGTCATCCAACATGGTTCTTAATGGGCTAACCTCAACATATCAGCAGGGCTACATTCCTTCCAGGGCTCTAAAGGAAAATTCATTTTCTTACCTCTTCCACTTCTGGAGTGCCCCTGTTTTCCCTGACTTTATGGCCCTTTCCTTGGTCAGCTAAGCCAACAACATCAGACTGAACCCTCATTCTGCCTTCCTACTGACTCTCCCTTTCAAATCCCTCTTCGACTTTTAAGGATGCTTATGATTACTGAAGACCCACTTGCAAAATCCAGGACACTTGCCATTTTAAGATTAGCTGATTGGCATCTATACTTCCATCTGCAACCTTAATTTCTCTTTGCTACTTCACATATTCACAGGTTCTGAGGACTGAGATGTAGCCATCTTTGGGGGTCACAATTCTGCCTGCTGCTGGAAGTAGTTCTGTTTTCCAGTCAATATTGAGATTGATGTATAATCATCTTCCAGGTGATGTGAGTATGCCCAGATGTTAAAAGGAATTTCAGAGATGCCCTCTCCCTTGTTTTTTCAAGGTGGACGCTTTAATCCCAGCTGAAGCCCATCAGAGAACTACACTGTATTGCCCTACAGTTATAATGAGTAAAGTGGTTTTCTAGCAAGAGCTTTAACACAAACTTTGCCTGTGTCATACTGATTGACTCTGAAAGTTTTGTTATTTATGGAACCTTGCTCCTGAAAGCATCTCCATGACTAAGTGGTTTCCCTCCACAGGGCCAAGAACTACATGAAGAAAGATTAGCCATGATCACTGCCATCCTCAGACTGTTGTAGCCAATTTGTTATCAAAAATTTCAGTCTCGGGGTGCCTGGGTGGCTCAGTTGGTTAAGCACTGCCTTCAGCTCAGGTCATGATCCCAGGGTCCTGGGATCAAGCCCCACGTCCAGCTGTCTGCTTGGCAGGGAGCCTGCTTCTCCCTCTCCCTCTGCCTGCTGCTCTGCCTACTTGCATGCTCTCTCTCTGTCTCTCTGTCAAATAAATAAATAAAATCTTTAAAAAAAAAAAATGTCAGCCTCTACCTCAGCTTTGGAAGAGAACTGTAGGTCTACAAAAGGAAGTGTAACTAACATCAGAGGAGGAAGGGAACAGGAAAAGTCCCCCAAACTTTCAAATGATACTAAAGTCTTACCCATTTTTTGAAAATATTTGCAACACCAAAATATTATTGACCAGAGTTAATTGCAGTTATCACAAAGAATCCAGGAAGAGGGAAGGAAATTGACATGTACATTACTTTGTTGCATTTGCATCAGGTAGAGTAGTTTAACAAATTAAGACAAATGACTGTGCCTTAACTCTATCCCAGCTTTATTGCAATGTGTTCTGTTTCATTACCAACTTATTTTATTACTGACTAAAATTGTTCAGTATTAACATCCTCGCAACATACCCCAAACAGTTTCTTATGCTCATGAGGCCTTTTTGGATTAGGTTTTCATTAAAGTGGGCAGATTACAGAAGGATGCAAAATAATAAGATGATTCATAGAGTAGAAGGTACACACAACAAAAATCATAGGAAAAGACTGAAAGGGGTGATGCAGTCAAAGATGGGCTCTCTAAAAAGTCTTGATGGAAGGTTCCAAATCAATTTTTTTTGTCATTAACATAAAAAAAACCTCAACTCTTTAGAAACTAGCTTCCATATCAAGATCAATGAAACATAGCTAGTTAGACTCAATTCAATTAATTGCTGACTAAAATTGAAATATGTCCTGTGTATCAGCAAAAATTCCTCCCTTGATTATTCTAAAAACTCCCATGTTCCTCACACAAGACCCAGTCAACTTTGTGTTACACCTTTATAGACAATTACATCTTTCTTCAAGTATCATGTGCACTATATTTTATGGTACTCCAGTTGAAGTCTAACTACTTTAGATACAATAAGAACATTTATTTGATTTATACTGTATTTCTCTAGAATTCTGCTTGCTTTTTTCAATATAGAATTATAGTGAATTTCAAGCCATGGGGAATAGTTTTGTAATAACTCCCAAATTTAGTTGCAACTGATTGTTTGCTGCAGAATTTTACATTTTTTAAGAGCTTCTCAGAATTTGTTACTCTATTTTGTCCGAACTAAATTTTAGCTGCATCTTAGCAAGTGCATTGTAAAAAGTTTCTTTTTCTCAATCTTTTCTTCCTTTTTTACACATTAACATCTCCTACTTACAATCATTTTCAAACCAAAGTATACTGGTTTTCACACAGTTCCAAGTATTAAGCAGAAATTGGTAAAAAGATCTAGGTATATTTCACTCCGTGACAAAAATAAAAATGGTGGGAAAGAACTGAAAAAAAAATACCTTTTGATTAAAAAAAAAAAAAAAAGCAAATAGATGAACAACACCTGAAAGGACAACAGAACAAAATGCATTTTTCCCTTCCTTTATCCCTTTCCTTACCATCCTGAGCATGTGAAAGAGGATTTCAGTCGTCTCCATTTTGATCTCAAACTTTCTAGTTGGGTTTTTCTTTCTAGCTTGTCTCCTGGCTCAGGTGGAAGACCCTGAAGACACCGCATCCCCTGATCGGACCAGAAACTACGGCCTCAAGCATAAGGACTGCCCACAGCCAGCAAGACTCCGCCCATGACTGACTCCAAGACAATGATTGATTTGACCTTTACTGACCCCCTATCTGTAACACCCACTTTGTCCCACATTTTCCTTATATAAACCTGGAAGCATTTTTGGCACTGTGGAGACAGTCTTTGAGATCTCATTCTGCTGTCTTCCCAGTGCTGGCCCCACTGAAATAAATTCCTTTCTTGTCCCACCACCACTCATTTCTCTGTCTTTGGATTTTGTCAGTGGCAAGTGGCTAAACCTGGTGTTTCTGGAACCCCTGGAGCCAAGTGCTCTTGTACCCCTAAGCCTGAGCTACACTTGCAGAAGATATTGTTCTAGCACTTTTCCATGATCAATATTAATTTCTCTCACATTCCTCACCTTTAGTTGGCCTCATCATTCTTCTAGGCTGGAAAGGAGAAAACCAATATGTTTGAATAACACACAGAAAAAATAAATCTTAACTACGTCTGTATTTATATGGATAACAAAAGTCAAGAGAGCTATTTTGTAGTTTGAAGACCACAAAAACAATCAGAAGGAAGACAATTATAGATTGTACATCTTGTATTTTAAAAAAAGAAATAAGCTACAATTCCCTGCTTTACCTTATGTCAATAGTACTATGCTGGATAGGTTAATAAAATTGCTGTTTTTGATTTGGGGTTTGGTCTGGGAAAGGAAGGCAAAAAGAGGCCTTATAAAAGAAGAGGTCAGTGGAATCCAAACTTAAAACTCCACAGAAACAGAAATGGAAGTAGCTTTGCTGGACCTCCCAAATCCCATGTTAGTGAACACTGCGTGCTTCAATGACCAAAGAGCTGCAAAGAGCCACATGGTACCTAGAAATCTTTCAGGGACTTGAGTGAAGACTGCACATCACCTAAAAACAGTTCGTTTACTAACTGTCTTTCTTGGTTTGGTGCTGTAAATACCTCCCCATGGAAAGCAATCAATACATCATAGTTTCATTTGTCCAGGGAGAGCAAAGTCATTCAGTGACCTGAAACTTTGCTTGGACCCAACCACATTGTCCCATTATAAACAGCTTCTTCCTTTATCAATGGCTAAGTTTTCCCCCACAAAGATTATTAGATCAATATTCATCTAACCTTATACTCAAGCAGCACTGAACTGAATCAGTTTGAGATATCTCCTCAAATTTGCAGAGTTGTGAAAATACAATCTGAAACATGAATTAATACCTCTGAGCTATCAATGAAATATTAAAGATATTATATGGAAAGTATCATACTTTAAATAGGAATCAATTATTAACATAGATTACAAACAGGAAATTATTCTTTCTAACAGAAGGGATTGAAATGTCCTTTCTATTGCTCATGACAACACATTGCCAAATGAGAAAACAAGGAAGACTTGCTCACATCAGGGAAATATCCTTATTTTTTATAGTATCCCCAAGTTATTGTATCAATTATAGTAGCAATTATTCTCAAAAAATCTTTATCATTTAAATGTCCTAACCTTTTTTTAAACATTGCTATTCAGAGATACCAGGGCTAGTTTCAGCTGGGATGTTGACAAAAACATCAAGATTTCAGTAGCAAGGATGTTAATACAATTATGTATTAACATATCAGGATGAGGAGGTAATACAGCAGGATGCCTAAAATCATAGGATCTGAAATTATACTACAGCCTGAACTCACACTCTGAGTTAGAATCCCAGCTCTGTTATACGAACTGCTAGTATATTGATGGAAATAATTATATTAATAAAATTACCAGTATTATTATGTGCCAGGCATTGCATTGGCTATTTTATAATTATCTATAATCTATAAATAAGGTTTGCTCATGTTGTTTTCTTTATCTGCTATGCCTTCGCACTCTCACTTTTTTTTTAAGATTTTATTCACTTATTTGAGAAAGAGACTGCACGTGCATGAGCAGGGGCAAAGGGAGAAGCAAACTCCCCACTGAGCAGGGAGCCCCATGCAGGGCTCCAACCCAGGACTCTGAGATCATGACCTGAGCCGAAGGCTTAACCAACTGAGCCACCCAGGTGCCCCTTCACTCTCACTCTTTCATATGCATATGCCGCTATCTAAATTTGAAGGGCAAATCAAATGTCATCACCTCTAGAATTTTATAAATCTGCATCCTATAATACCTTCTTTCACCCCCGTTATACCCAGGTGCGTAATTGATTAATCTCTCCTAATGTGTTCCCAGCAAACACTTTACATAATTCTATTATTTCAGTTTTTCGTGTGTTTGCATGCCAAAATGGAATATGAACTTCTTAATATACTTTATGTAAGTTTCTGTCCGATTGTTCCTATTGAGTATACACTGGAAAATAGTGGCTTATTGAAGATGGGAGTATGTGACCGTGAACTCCAAGTAGTAAACACATGGGAAAAACCGATTCTGGAACTGTGTAACATGGTCATGACAGTTCAAAGTTACAAAAGAAGAAAGAAAACTCATCGTTCAGCAACTACACTGAAGAGAGCAATACTGACAAGAGAAGCATTGGCAGCAGGAAGGATCCGGCAGTGTTCTTCAGATAAGGCAGAGATAAGTTTTCATTAAAATAATTATTTAGGAAATGGATATATGCACATTTTCTGTGAGTAAAATATGAAACTAAGAGAACTAAGAAGAAAAATAGAAGACTCACCCAATGAACTGGAAACAGAAGGAGACTGGCAGGTTTCTACATCAGAAGGATCAGCGATTAAAATCATAATGGCATCTCTTTGTGTAATGGCAGTTGATCGGAATGCTTAGGAAGATAACTTTTTGATTTTATACAAAGTGTTTTTATGCTTACAAAATCATGTATGCCTGTAGCTCTAAATTGAAACCACACCGTAAGTACTTATCATAATAGGATAATAGAAAAAGACAATAAAATTTTTTTAGTGCTAGAGAAAATTTATTTATTCATTTATTTTTTTCAACAACTTTTTGTGTGTGCTAAGGGAGGCATAATTTTAACTACGAAAGATGGAATTATAAAAAAAAGTCATTGACCTTGTGGAATTTATAATCTACTAAAAGGAGATGGACAATGGTCAAACACATAAAAATGAAGTATATTAAATGACAACAAAGGCTCTGGATAAAAAGAGGTGAGGGGAGAAGGTACTGGGGTGCGATTGGTATAGGACAATCAGGGAAGGCCATACCGATAGAGTGAAGTTTGAGTAGAAATCTCAGGATGGGACACAGGAAGCCATGTGGAATCTTGGGGAAGAAAAATCAGTAAAAGGGAATAGCAAATGCAAAGAGAGCCACCAAAATTCAAGCCAAACACTTTGACTCCAGAGTCTGTGTTCATAATTAGTACTCTACACTCCTTGTAGAGCTGGTGGGAGGATTATGTGAGTTACTATATAAAGACATTTATCATGGTGTTTTTAAAAAATCTGTTATTAGAAAACTGTAAATGCTTACATAGACTAAAGCAGATTGTAGTTACAGAGACATTTTACTCTTCAGATATAATAGTGACATCCTTTATCATCTTTAAAAATTTGGCAGAATTGCAGATTTGTAACTTACTAATAACAACCCCAAAATAATAGGTTAAAAGTCATTACTACTCAGCTTTGAATATATTGACACTATAAAAGAATTTTTCTACCAGACTACATGATTTAGGGTTAAAAATAAGAGTCAAGGGAAAGAACAAGAACCAAAGGAATTTCCTGAGCAGTCATCGGTGAATATTTTTGTAGGCTTACTGCTAGCAGTTTTTATCCAACTGTGTTTATAATGAAACTTCCAATAAAAGGTAAATAAAAACCCTATCCCATAAAATGTTCCCTTATTTGTAGAATCTACCCGTTCTGGAACTGCATATGCCCATCAATGTCTTCAATATATTCCCAGAGCCAAGTGGCAGATGTCCCATGCTGTTGGAGAATGACTTGCCTGCCCGTGTGACTACACATCATGACTGAATTTGCAACACCCCCATGAGTTACAAAATGCTCTGTTGGCACAGCCTTTTCTGGCAGTGACCAGATGGTTGCTCCCGAATTCACATTTACAGGAAGGTCAGGCAGCCTCTTTGTGATGGCATAACTCATAGGTAAGTTCAGATGAGCTCAGAGGTACAGTATTGTCATGAATATCACAAACTAGCCAATTTTGTTATTTGACATAGGACGTTAAGAATTATAATCATCACTAGCCTCCATAAATTGACTGTCTCTGGGTCAACAATTTCATTTAAATGCCCTTCATCCGCTTCTCACCCATTGAATTCCAACAGCACCAATCACATCAATGCTCCCTCACGGTACACGTATCTGCTCAATGTCTTCTCTATCTCTAGAGTTATTCCCTTCCTGAGCCCCTCAAAGAGGTCCACAGAGTGAGCCGATCCCGGTGACTTGCACTACCTTGTTTACCGTTATGTTCTTTTTAAGAGCCATACCAACCCATTTCTCAAGGTTTTCCTCTCTCTGAGACTTAGAGAAAGTTACAGAGATTTTAAAAATCTTGCCAAGTTATTACAATCTCTATCCTTTCTTGGTAGATAGAGCCTATTTTCCTGAAAGCCCAAGTGCTCACTTTGCCTATATCACTACTCAGTGAATTCTCTAGGCAACAATGTAGGTGTAATTTAACATAAATTGTTACACGTAGTTCTCACATTAAAGAAAAAAAAAAACACCAACTCTACAACAGCTCTTATTATCTCCTTTTTTTTTTAAGATTTTATTTATTTATTTGACAGAGAGAGACACAGCAGGAGGGGAAACACAGGCAGGTGGAGTGGGAGAGGGAGAAGCAGGCTTCCCGCTGAGCGGGGGAGCCTGATGCGGGGCTCTATCCCAGGACCCTGGGATCATGACCTGAACTGAAGGCAGACACTTAATGACTGAGCCACCCAGGCGCCCCTTGTTATCTCCTTTTGATTATAAGACTAAGGTATAGGGGCGCCTGGGTGGCAGAGTCATTTTAAGCTGCCAACTCTTGTTTTCAGCTCAGGTTGTGATCTCAGGGTCCTGAGATTGAGCCCCACATTGGGCTCTGTGTGCTCAGTGAGGAGTCCGTTTAAGATTAGCTCTCTCCCGGGCGCCTGGGTGGCTCAGTTGGTTAAGCGACTGCCTTCGGCTCAGGTCATGATCCTGGAGTCCCGGAAACAAGTCCCGCATCGGGCTCCCTGCTCAGCAGGGAGTCTGCTTCTCCCTCTGACCCTCTTCCCTCTTGTGCTCTCTATCTCTCATTCTCTCTCTCTCAAATAAATAAATAAAATCTTTTAAAAAAAAAAGATTAGCTCTCTCCCTCTGCCTTTGCCCCTCCCCTCTGTGCCTGGCCCCTCTCTCTCTCTCTCTCTCTCTCTGTAAAATAAATAAATGAATCTTAAAAAAAAAATTAAAAAGGCTGAGGTACAAACAGGTTTAAGTGATGGGCTTCAAAACCCTGTTCACTGCACCCACACTTTTTCCTTATATGTTAGAACAAAAGAAAATAATTATGAATAGACACATTCAAGAGGTAAGAAGTGAGTCTTGACTACTACTAGGGCTGGTCTAGTGTTAGTCGGAGCTGATTCCATTTTTTCCCAAATGGCTCAGGTTTTTGCTTTTCCATAACCTGCTTCAAATCATCTGCCCCTTCTTTTTTCTCTTCTGTTCACAGGCATTTTTGTGATGAGTATAATTACTGAGAATAAAATGTCCCTCTTTCAGTTATTGTAAATTGCTTATAAAATGCCACATCAACAATTGTTACAATTTGATTTTGAGCTTGTTGGTGGGGGGAAGACCTAACCAATCCTGGATCCTTACTTTTGATTATTGGAATTAATTTGTGGTTTGATTGCTCAAAAAGATGGTCAGCAGTGCCACTGTGTATTTAATGCCTCTGACAGTAACAAAATATTATTGCTAGCAATTTTATGTTTTAATATTAATAACGTTTATATTTCAGTAAATATCTGAAAATCTCCTAATCGATATGCTCTACAGATAAAATATACTGAAATAAAAACATAGGCATATAAACTCACATTTATATTTGTAACAAAGTGGGTCTCAGAGTATCAGACCTATTGCCTTCTAAGAAAATAAAAATATTTTGAAAATTTCCCCTTTACTTCTTGAAATGAAGTGTATAGCTAATATAAATGTGGATATATGTATAAACAAGTGTAATGCATTAATGGTAAAATGAGTTAAATAAAAAATTAATGTCTTAGGTCAGGCTCCCTAGAAGCAGAATCTGGCACAGGGACTCGTGTACATGTAATTTATTGAGGGAGCCCTTGCAGGGAAGTGAGGGAAGCGTGATAGGGCAAAAGTAGGAGTTAAATTAAGATGTCGTCTCAGCTGGAATCAAGCTTCAGCCCCATACTAAGAGGAGCTCTGGAACTGTGTTATAAGATTCAACAGCCACTAGATATTTGTGTTGGTTGTACACTTGACTATGGCTGATATGACAAAGGAATTGAATTTTTTCTTTGATTTTATTTTAATTAAGTTAAATTTTAAAAGTGTCTCCATTCAATTATTGGAAAACTTTTAAGCATGCTCAGAAAAACTGGAGTATGTCAGTCTACTTTTCAACTGTAAATTTCATGAAATATAAATACAGATCAAGTATTTCTGATGAAGATTTAGCTGTCAAATGAACATATGCTATGTTTAAAATACATACCATAGTTTTAAGGCTTATTTTGAAAAGATAATGTGAAATGAATCAACGATAATTTTGATATTGGTAACATATTTAAATGATAATATTTTGGATACATTGGGTAAATAAAAATACTATTCAAATTAGTTTTACATGTTTCCTTATTTTAACTTTTTTCATATGGCTGCTAGAAAATTTTAACTTTCAGGCATAGTTCGCATTATATTTTTATTGGGCAACAGTGTTTTAGAGTAACACTGAGCAATAGAGCTTTATGTTATGATGGAAATGCCCCATATCTACAGTGTCCTAAACAGTAGCCACTGGCTAAATGTGGCTCTTGAGCCCATAAAGTGTAGTCAGTAAGACCAAGGAGCAGAAATTTTAATTTTAATTAGTTTAAGTAACCACATATGGCTAGTGGCTACCATATTAGACAGGCTAGTCAAAGCATGACACAACAGAACTGGTCATGCGTAAAGAAATGAGGCTGGATTTTTTAACCTCAGTGGCAGCCAGTCATTGGCCGAGAACTTTCTCTGGGGATTGGTCTTAGACTGTTCAGGTATCTATAACAAAATACCATTGATTAGGTAGCTTATAAACAGAAATTTATTTCTCACAGTTCTGGAGGCTAGAAGTCTAAGATCAGAGTACAAGCATGGCCAAATGAGGGATCCCATTCAGGGTTGTAGACTTCTCAACTTCATCCTGACACTGTGGAAAGGAAGTTGTCTGGGGTCTCTTTTACGAAGAGACGCTAAGGGCACTCAACCCACTCATGAGGGCTTCACCCTCAGCACCACCCAAAGGGCTCATCTTCTAATACCATCACATGGTGTTGAGATTTAAGCATATAAATTTGAGGGGAATACAAACATTCAGACTATAGCAGGGGTTGAAGGATCTCCATTTCAGCCAAAGGCAATTCTCTAAAGGGATGTCTTTGAGCAGTTAGCAGCATACCTTTCATAGCAGCAAGAGTATGGGAGTATACCGGGTAAAGGGAATATTGGAAGGGAAGCAGCCAGCAGAAAGAAATTTATAATAATACGACACACACTTTAATATATAAATTCTCAGGTACAACTACACTTAAAAGCAAATAGAATATTCAGACATTTGAACCTATTCATAGAATTACTATGAATGTGGTAGCGACTGATAGAGGCTGATGAAGATGAATTGTGTGGAGGTTCAAACTAATGTATCATTGAACACTACATCAAAAACTAATGATGTATTAGATGTTGGCTAATTGAACTTAATAAAAAAAGAATAAAGGTAAGTTATAATTTGAAAAAACAAAACAAAACAAATACCACAAACAATGTTGCTTTCAGAAACACAATTTTCTAAAATGTAGTTAAAACTTGGGAAAATTCTGAAAAAAAAGGCAATCTTTCTTCAGATGATGCAGTAGTTACTTTTTTAAAAAAATTCAGTGTATAATAAAACTGCGCAATAAATGCTCTGCGTGAATTAAACAGGGTTAGGTTGCAGGATTAGTAATGATAAATAATTTCACTTTCAAAATTTCCAGAGAGACATTTAAAAGTTGTGAAGAACGTTGGCATATTGTACATTTTGGGATTGTCTACACATTGATGGCTAGTTTTCCTGACTCTCCACCTAATATTTCCTCTTGATTATTGCGACTGACGAAATGTTCCTGTCAGAAATTACCACCCCCTCCCTGCCAGTTTTTTTTTTTTTCTAATATGTCTTCAGGGTACAGAACAATGCCTGTAAGCATTAATCTTTGGTAAGTGGATTGGGGCATGCACATGTTCCATTATGAAATATTCCACATTCTACAAATTCCAAGGACACTGTAGAAAGACTTGCATAGACACACACAGATACATTGAAGAAACAATTGTCAGAAAAAGTATGGAGTTAGTGTAATTATATCAAAGCCAATAAAACACAACATATACCTAATAAGTAATTGCATGTTATTTTATCATCCTAAACTGAAGAATAATGTTCTATTTACAGGCCTAATTCTTATACTTACCTGCATATTTAAAAGAGAACTGTGGAATTCATGGTTCTAAAAATTCCAGATAGCATTCAAGAAGAGTGCCAATTAGAAAATAGTAACATTTTAATGTTATGGACAGAAATACAGAAATTACAATAATCAACGAAAGGGAGAAAGGTCAAAGTAAATTTAAAGAGAGAAAAAAATAGAGAAATTCTTCTTTTATTATACCATATTTGTAAGCTGGGCTACAATAATTGGTCTCCTTGGCTTCTGGACTGTAGTTATTTCAATTAGTATTTTATTTAAGAATTATAATAAAAATGCAGAAACTTCTTACATAGGGCACTTATACTATATATAAAATTCTCAGGGTCTTGGAGTTATAAATAACCTACTTTTCCCCTACTGGTGCATCCAGATTATCCTATATTCTAAGGACTATAAGCAATTCCAAAATGTTCTACCCTTGAGTTTGTCCTGAAAGAAAATGGAGAGCAAAAAGGACAGGCAGAGAAGGAAAACAAGATTGCCATCTCATTAGGCAGATGATTGAAGAAAAATGTACTGGAATATGTCCATCATGCCTAGCTGCCTTCACAGACTGCTTATACTTGCCCTATAACCTGAACATGCTTAAAAAGCCTTTTAGCTACTGCATAAATTATTTTTCCTAGAGAGGAAGCATTAAGGAACCAGAGGAGTCTCAGCAGGCAGAAGTATCCAGACAAAACTAGATTTATGGGGAAATAATTGTTACTGATAATTATAGTAATTACTACTTGGAGAAAAAGATATCATTCTTTATTAAAATCACCTCCGTTTCCTACACTCTGAACTTCATCATTACTATATCTTCCTAGAATACATTTTCACAAATTTATCCAACCTTCTGCAACCATTTAATCTGTTGCTGTCCTTTGTCTTCCCTGTTAATCCAACCTTCATGTTCATTCTAGGCTGATCCTAAAATTACTTTAATTAGTTACTCCAGGGGAAAACTATTATACATGCATCATACCAAGTTTAAATCATCTGGTTGGCTTTCAAAGTTTCTAACATTCTACTCTACCCAACATTTTTGTGTGTGTTTTCTATTATTTCTTGAAATGCTTTTTCCCATTGTTTTACTCAAGACTGTGAGCTTAATGTAGTTCCCAGTTTCTAATGAGATGACTTCAGATGCAGTGGAGAAACATTCTGGATCCTCTCCTTAGTTAGGAATCTAATGTCAAATACTACTGACTGATAATTTTTTTCCTATTTTTCTCCCAAACTACAGAGCTACCATTGCATCTTGCTATTCCTTAACTTTTACACACAGAGATCTCTAATAACCTGCTATGTTGTCTTGAAGAGTCTTTACTTCACTTTTCGTCACTGCTGTGGAGGATCAATATAATTTATATATTTCACTAAAACATTGATGCTCAATGGGAGCACGAGCAGGAAATTATTCAAGTGTCAAGATTTTGAGCTGAATTTCATCAGGAAATGGGTGTTCAAAAGGAGGGGATGTTCCAGGACAAATATTTGAAAGTTAAAGGCAAAAATTAGAGACAAACCCAATTTTCTCATTTTTCCTGATAATGATTTCTAGAATTCTGATCAAATACTGTTATCTGTCAATATGCTGCAATATTGCTAAGTTTAGGAAAATACTGTGAAAGGATGTATTAAAATAAAGCTTTTACTCTTTTTTTTTTTTTTTTTTTTTGGCTGTTTTTAAAATCCCTTTCTATTCAAACCTTAATTACACTATCTTACTTTGAAGCTAGTCTGGAGATTATCAAGAGCCCCAGAACTCGTAATACCCAGAAAGGCTTCATAAAACTTCCTAAATTTCTTGAGACAGACTAGTTTTTTTGTTTGTTTGTTTGTTTGTTTGTTTAGTTTCTCTAGGACCTGAAAAAGACATTATTACTATAAAAGAAGTCCTGGAACTGGTCATACATTCCATGTTTACTAATCTTAATATATTTGCTCATTCTGTTTTCCCCTATCTGGAACATTCCTGGAACTTCTAATTAAAAGCCCTATAAATTATTTCAGTGTCAGCTCAGTCTTGTTTGTTTGCTTGTTTGTTTTTCTACAAATTTCTACTAAATAAGAGGAATACCTTGATTGCAAGGAATGGAAACTAACTAGGGGAGAAGTTTTTGACCTTGTAGATAATCTAATATCAAAAAATAAAGAACAGAGTCTCATGAGGCTACCAGTATTTCCTCTAATGGAATCTTTTCTCTGCGTCTCTGAAAATCTACCCAGTCTCTTTGTTGTCTAATAAAGGATTTATCTGGTCTTTGCCTCTGGTTCCTGGAAGATAACCTCTAAATCCTTGGAATTTCCTGAGTTACATGAGTTCATGGTTAGCCCTTGAACCACACCTGAGTTTATGTTAAAGAGATGAATCAGGATGAGATTTGGTTATACCAGAAGAGCGAATCATATGGTTAGAAGGTTAGGGCTTTGAGCTACTTGATGTCAGTCCAACCTCCCAACATCTGGGAAAGATAAGGGGCTGGAGGTTGACTTTAATCACATGGCCAAAGATTCAATCAATCACAGCCTAGTTGAACACGTTGATGTGCTAGAAGGGTCATGCACCCTGATTCCATGGGGAGAGGGCACAGAAGCTCTGCATTCTGGACCTTTGCAGACCTTGCCTTATGTGTCCCTTTATTTGGCTGGACTTGATATATACCCTTTATAATAAGACTGTCATGAGCATAGCAATTTCCTGAGTCCTGTAAGTATTTCCAGTGAGTTATTGAATCTGAGGGGGTCTTGGGAACCCTCAAATTTGTAGACAGTTAACAAGAAGAGTGGATATTCTGGTAAATCCTCGTGTAGCTGGTGTCTGAAGGGAGGGCAGTCTTGCCCTTAATTCACGGGGTTTGTGTTAACATCAGTTGGTTAGTGCCAGCATTGAATTCCAGTATACCAGTTGGTGTCAGAATACTCATCTTTATGTTTGCATATCTGCTTTTTCTGCCTATATATTGTGTCTTGACTTTTCCACAACTTTGTTTTATATGAAGCTTTGACTTATCAGCCATCCTTATAATATTTTAGCCTCTTCCACTGGGGAATAAAGATTATCAGAGAATACATTATATCCACTGGAATTGGAGGAAAACCCTGGGGACCACTGGGAACTTTTTGTTAAATTTTGATTAAGCAGGGGATTTAAACTAAATAAAGAATTGTTTTCCTGGTTAAGACGGCTTCTCAGTGATGAAAAGAGTTCTCTTCCCTTCCCCTCAAATACACATAAAGTTTCAACATCCAATGCAAAGAATTCTCCTGAGCATAAAGTAGGTCAACTTTCATCCTTAATGCTCTGAAAATAAAAGCAATATACAACCCTTGTTTTCCAGGTGAAAATTAGTTTATTCAGCCCATTAAAAATCCACAATATAATCTAAAATTAATACTTCCATATGACAATTATTAAGCATCTTATACATCCATAAATTTATTAATATGATTGGCTTTGAGTCCGAACCTTCTTCCCATGGGAAATAAAGTTCTGCCTCTACACAAAAAGGCCTTGTGTATGAGCCACTTACTTCTAAGTGCTCAACTCAGCAAAAGTGTAATTTCTTGGTCATTAATCACAAAGGAAAATAATCCTTGGTCTAGTTGATATGTCACAAATTTTAATTCAAAGGGTGTTATGGTTGTTTGAATGCCTAAATGGATCCAAAGACAAATTCTCATCAAAAAGTGAATACACCAGTACTTTGAGCAAGTAGCCAGAAGAAAGATAAACTGTCCTAAACTAATATGTACCTCAACAACATGTGATTTAGAGGACCAGCTCCAGATCATTAAATGACTCGATCTCTAAGTATCCTTGAGTTCAATTTCCTGAGAAAAAGAGAATACAATTGGCCCAGCTTGGGTCAGATGAACACTCTTGGTCAATAAAGCTGTGAACAGGAAGCTGGAGTTGCCCATTACCAATATGGGCACTTCACCTTCACCAGAGGTTTTTTTGTTTGTTTTGTTTTTTTTAAAAGATTTTATTCATTTATTTGAGAGAGAGACACAGCGAGAGGTTTTAATATGGGGAAATCAGAAAGATATATGTTTGGAGGCAAACAGTGATTGTTATTATTATTGCTGCTTTTCCTATAAGTACCGACTCTGTTACTTAATTAAGAATGTTTTATGCTCATCCTCAGAGCCTAACACAGTTCAGCTCCCCAATAGATGATTAATAAGATTATTGTTGATAGATTATTAGAGAAGGATATTATAGATTTAATCTTTCTCTATGGTGAGGGGGTTGGGAGATGATTATATTTTAAAAGCCTGCAAAAATAAAGAAAAAATTGTATCAACATGCAAAGTAAAAAGCATATAGTAACAGAACTAGTGGAAGCGGCTTTCATTCAAAAAACAGACCAAGATTCAATTCCTGGGTCAGTTGCAACTATTTTTATATCTATTATCAAGTTATTCTCTGATCTTCAGTTTCTTTTTTTTTTTCTGATCTTCAGGTTCTTTTTTTTATTGTTATGTTAATCACCATATATTACATAATTTGTTTTGGTGTAGTGTTCCATGATTCATTGTTTGTTCATAACACCCAGTGCTCCATGCAGAATGTGCCCTCTTTAATACCCATCACCAGGCTAACCCATCCCCTTACCCTCATCCCCTCTAGAAACCTCAGTTTGTTTTTCAGAGTCCATCATCTCTCCTGGTTCGTCTCCCCCTCTGACTACTCCCCTTCATTCTTCCTTTCCTGCTATCTTCTTCTTTTTCTTTTTTCTTAAAATATGTTGCGTTATTTGTTTCAGATCTGATCTTCAGATTCTTTAATGTAAATAAGGGATTTGGGGAAAATGGATTTTAAGTTATACCCACTGACTTAATTCCCTATAGAAACAAAATTTTATGTTGTCTGTGTGATTATTTCAGTGGTCTAAATTAATATTGAGAAAATACCAGTGTTCTAGGAGCAGGGTAAAAGACAGTACTAAAGAAGGAATTTTAAAAAGGAAACAAATATTCATTGCATGTCTGGTTTATGTTGTGTATTACTTAGGGCAATTTAATCATATTTATTTCATTTTATCCTCATAAATATTCCATTAAGACTGATGGTAAGCATTCAAAAATATCTATTGGCTTATAAAGTTGGAAAGTCCTTCAGGCATGGCTGATTCAGGATCTAAAAGCAGCATGAGGACCCAGCTGTATTGATTGGTGAACTCTGTTCTTCCATGCATTGCCTTCATTTTCAGAAGAGTGTTTCCCTTCAAAGTGACATGATCACTGTGGCAGATCTGCTCAACATTCTGCCAGCTTACAACATGGGAAAAAAATAACAGCTTGAGCCAAGATCTCAGGGATATAAAGGGCCCAAATTGGGCTCTATGTTCATCCCTAACTAGCAACAATTGCCCACCGAATGGATAAATTGACTTAAACCCAATTTACCTGCTGTACCTCTAGTAACATGAAACACATAAGAAAGAGTAAGGGAAAAATGCAGAAAATTCAGGGTACAATTTCTCAAATTAGATTTAATGAAGGTTTGGCAGCAGAATCATGGATTTATTTATTCAAGAAATATTTTATTGACCACTGTCCATGGGCCAAACACAGGACTGGCACTGGGATATAGTACTATATAACAGGACAATGTATTTAGCTTTCATGCACATTAGATAGTGGGGTAGGGAGATAGAAAATCTGAGAATGGATTTCTATTTCTATTCGTCCAGAATCTCAGCGAGAAGGCAAAATGCATTGAAGTGAGCCCATATTCTATGCCACATTTCCCATCACGCATTTTCAAATTCATAGGTGGCTGGGGCCACGTGGCTAAGAAGCTGTGCCGAAAGTGGTGCTTAAAACATGTAGAATTGAAAAGTAGACAGAATTCAAAATGTAGAATCAAACTAAATGGAGTTAAAATGTTTAAGTTTCTACCCTTATTGAGAAAGTGTTAAAAGTAATAACTGATTGAAAGCACTCCAAAATTCCATATAGTAGCTATTATGCTATTTAGATGAATAGTCCAAATTGCTGTTTCTTAGTTTTTATCTTTCATATTCTTTATTCTGCTCTCTAAATTACTTATGTACATAGTTTGTGGGGTTTTTTGTAATTTTTTTTGTCGTTTTGCCATCTATACCCATGTAGCTTATAGATAATAGTGATGTGAGTTTACAGTTGTACTCCCCTAACTAACATGTCTTTTCCAGGGAACTCTTTCCCAGGAAGGCAAAGATTGCAAATGACTTTATTATCCATTTCAGGAAAATCCCAGGAAACCATTTAATGGGCATCAAATTGTTTTTCAACAGCATCAAAGAACTTACTTCCCAGGACTCCAAGACTGTTTACACTCTTGACCCAAACTCTCATCTTGCTGTGTCCATCAGTCCTCACTATCATGTCATGATCTTACCCCCAATCCTAATCAAGCCCTTACCTTGAAAGATCCACCTAAAACTAGTTGCCAAAATAGTATGGAGTTTCCTCAGAAAGTTAAAAATAGAACTTCTCTATCATCCAGTAATGGCACTGCTAGGTATTTATCAAAAGAATACAAAATACTAATTCAAAGGGATGCATGCACCTCAATTTTTATAACAGCATTATCTACAATAGCCAAATTATGGAAATAGTCCAAATGTCCATCAACTGGTGAATGAATAAAGAAGTGATATATTTATGTATACAGTGGAATATTATTTGGCCATAAAAAGAATGAAATCTTGCCATTTACAATGACATGGATAGAGCTAGAGAGTATAAAGCTAAGTGAAATAAGTCAGTCAGAGAAGGACAAATGCCATATGATTTCACTCATATGTGGAATTTAAGAAACAAAACAAACAAACATAGGGAAAAAGAGAGAGAGAGATGCAAACCAAGAAACAGATTCTTAACTATAAAGAACAAGCTGATGGTTGCCAGAGGGGAGGTGGGTCAGGGAATGGGTTAAATAGGTGATGGTGATTAAGTAATGCACTTGATGGAATGACTGGGTATTGTATGGAAGTGTTGAATCACTAATTTGTATACCGGAAACTAATATTACCCTATATGTTAACTAACTGGAATTTAAAAGCAAACTTAAAAAAACATAATAAAACTAGCTGCTAAAACCTTGTGAGGGTCCTGAATATGCCAATTTAGGGATGCCCCAACTTAGGGATGCCACTAAGACTGTCAAGTTAACAATTTCTCTTAACAGCTTTGCCTCAAAAGGTATTTCAGTGACATTTTCATGGAACCAGAATTCAATAGCCATGAGAGAGTTTAACCACAGCAATTCAAACATAGAATGCCTGCATATACATGTTGAATAAATAGGTGAATGAATTATAGGTTCATTCAGATTCAGAATAGATCACACTTTATAGTATTGCACTTAAACTATAAAAATTCTGTAGCAAATTATCAAAATTATGTTAATAAAGCTCTAGAGGCTATACCATTTCCACATTATTTTCTGTTTTCTTAAAGAACATTTAAAAGAATTCTGAAGGGAAAGGTATGCCACAATCTGGAAAGAAATGTGCAAATCATGTGCAGACAAAGAATGAAATTAAGATTTACCAATTTGACTATTCGGTCGATGCCTGATGAGAAGCACTGTATCTAGCATTATAAATTTAGATTCTTTATGAAGTATTTTCTGATGAAGTATAGTCAATCCTCAAAAACCCCTCAAAAGCTTTGTGCAATCATTTTTCTCTCATCAGCTATTAGTGCAAAACCCCTTGCTGAAATTCATGCAAAATAAAGAGATATCAGAAACATAACCTAATGCAAAGAATATTTATTTTAAGCACTTTAGCCCATTTAAGTAATTGCAAGTAACTGCTTGTCTTACTGTTTCCTTAAGGGAATTCCTAAAATACAAGCTAATTTTTTTATGCTTAGTTAAAATGTCAATTTTC
This sequence comes from Zalophus californianus, assembly GCF_009762305.2. Lineage (NCBI taxonomy): Eukaryota > Metazoa > Chordata > Mammalia > Carnivora > Otariidae > Zalophus > Zalophus californianus. The sequence goes on from NC_045605.1 coordinate 35,990,639, forward strand.
CATGATTGCATTAATCTTAGTGCCAGGATTAGAATTCAAGATTTAGAGTCTCAGCCTAGGGTTGATTAGACAAGAGAAGAATAATAGCATTGACAGCTCTGTCTTACGGAAAGAAATAATGCAAATAGGTACAGCTTTATGGTAGCAAACAATCCATTTGGCCTGTCAGAGTCCTCACGTCCCAGGGGCTTTCTGCATGGAGAGAAGGCGAATTCAATGAATGGACATTAAAATGGAAATCCCTAGTTTCCAGCTTCAGTCTTTGCTTTTGAGAGAAAAGGTCTTTTTTCCTCTCATACAAAAAGGGGAAACCCCCAACTACGTCCTCAGGCAAGGTATTCCCTTAGACAGGAATAGTTCAGATGAAAATTAAGGACAAAAGGTAGCCTGGTGGTTTGGGGTTTGCTCCTACTGGGCAGTTCAAAAATAGACTGTGAAATGCTTTTGTAGACAACAAAGCCCTAAGAAAATGCTAGCCCATTAATCATGGGTGATTTTAATTACTGTGATATTGATTAGTATAGCAACTATGCAAAATGTAAGGCATACCCTATGCTTTCCTGAGCTTGCTTTTATTTCTCCTCAGTTTCATGAACAGCTGGCTTAACCAGAGGCTATTTTAAGAACAAAAAAAGAGCAAACATGAATAAAGTAAAGTTGAAGGTTGTAGAGGACTACAATGAGAAGTTATTGAAGACAATGGAATTCTGGTTTATTTTAGAAAATTTGCATTCTCCCAAGAATGCTTTGCAAAGTATTATGCCCATAGGGAATGATTCAGTCAATTTCTTACAGTAAATGCATGAATGGTTCTATTTGGTTTTATTCCCCAGATTGAGTATATGTAGTTATTTTAAAAGATATATATTTGATGTACTTTCCAAAGTGTGTGTGTGTGTATATGATATATATATATATATATATATTCATCCTGTGCTTTGGGACCTATTCTTTCTGCTTTTGTGGGAACATTGTCTTCCTACCCATGATTTCAGTTCACACAAGTAGCACTAAAAAAAAAAAAAAAAAAAACCCTTGATTTATAGTGAAATAATATAGCTAATAGTATCATGTCAGATTCGCATTATTTAGGTACACTATAACTCAGATGTGTACCAAAAAAACCTTTTTTTCTTATAACTGATCTAATGGTTTTCACAAGCTCTTAATTTGCATGTAGAGTAATAAATTTTAAATTTAAATTTAAAAATCTCCAAACTTTCCACTTAATAGCCTCCATTTCCTTTGGTTTCAAATACTCTCTTAGTTGATTTAGGAGTGTGGGTACATGCTCAGGCTTTCAGATTTAATTTCCCTGCCCACGTGTCCTTCCATAAGACCTCTGAGTCTTTATGGTGGGAAGCGTAAACCTGGGGGAGAATGAGGTAAGCAAATGGCAGGGAGGCCAAAGAAGACTTAAGGTTCTTACTGTAGGTCCTTATTCTGTTTTCCCAAACAGAGTGGGTAGGCAGCAAGGTCTGTCAATTTTTGAACCCTTAACTAATGTCTCTAGAGATGTTTCATGTCTTATGTGTTATGAATTCCCAACTTTTCTCCTTTTGGTCACAAAGTCTATATGCACTGTTCATAGGATATGAACCTAACATATCCTCACTCCAGGCTTATCAGTCTACTTAGTATATCTGTGGTTCTCCACAGGAACAGGAATAAACCTAAAGGTCTTCTGTGTGTTTCAGTGGGCCATGGGGAGCCAGGAGCACTGCCTTAGGTTCACCAATCTCACCTTTTCCCATAATCACTCACATGCCGCACTGGACTGGCCCAGGGCCAAGTGAGGAGATTCTCCTCGAGGAGACTACATCATGCCAAAGCAGCTTTTATGTAGTAGCTGGTTGTGAGGCAAGATTGGGAAATAAGAGCACAGATGAAAGCCTTGCCTCACTCCTTTCTCCCCTGCCTTTTCTCTGAAGGACAGTGCATTCAAAGCAACAAGTTTAACAATGTATTTTTTTGAAGTATAAAAAGTAGTTTTCAGTTGCATCTGAAAAAAATGTTTAAAAAAGTGCTCCCTCATTTTAATAACTAACATTTATGTGCTAAGCATTGTGCTAAATGTCTTATATGGTCCTCATATCAAACTTATAAATAAGTATCAATAGTTTATCAAATGAATGATTCAGGGCTTAGGGATGAATCATTCATTTGATAAACTTAGGCTTAGGGAGGTTAAATAACTTCTCTAATGTCACATAGCAGTATGTGCTAAAACTAGTATTCATATTCAAGTATGTCTGACTCCAAATTGATATCTTTGAGTGTTACATGATCAAATGTAAGAGAGGAAAGAACCTGATGCAGGCAGGCCAGGACTGAGGACCAAGAGGAGGTCCCACATGACCAGCCACTTGGCTAAATGCAAGATAGAAATCAAACTGTATGGTGACTAACAAAGCATAAAAAAAAGAAGAAGAAAGAAAGAAAGAAAGAAAGAAAGAAAGAAGAAAGAAAGAAAAGAAAGAAAGAAAGAAAGAAAGAAAGAAAGAAAGAAAGAAAGAAAGAAAGAAAGAAAGACAAAGAAAGAAAGAAAGAAAGAAAGAAAGAAAGAAAGAAAGAAAGAAAGAAAGAAAGAAAGAAAGAAAGAAAAAGAAAGAAAGAAAGAAAGAAAGAAAAAAAGAAATCAAACGTGAGTAAGCAGGAGGTGAGAACAGTTTACTGAAGGTATAGAGAGAATGCAGGTACAGACAGAGCATCTCGGAGACTCAGAAAGGAAAAGAGAAAGAGTCTTGTCTTTGCTCAAGATCTGAGGTTCTTACTGAGGATTGTGGTCTGGAGTACCTGTCCTCTCAGGCATCCAGGAACTGATTAAAACAAGGACAAGGACCCAGAATGTCCTTCATAGGTCAATTATTCCTTAGAACCCAGGGGGAATCTCAGCATGGAGAAGTCTAGTGCTGGTGGTCTGGAATGTGTGCATAATGACTTTGTCCTGTCATTCTCACCTGGTCCTTCCTCAGTTAACTATTATGCTGGAAGATTCTAAAGAAATCATTACTCCTTGTCCCTTACAAGGAGGACATACACTATTTGCACTATGAGGTTATGTGTAAAGTGTGGGTGCAGGTCCTAGCAAGAATAGAAGCAGGAAAAGGAAAAAAATCAGATTTTTATGGAGCCCTTCAGTTTTCCTATCTCAGACTGACTCATCCATACCTATACCCCCATAAAAAATTATCCAGGAAAATAAAATCAAATCAAACAAACATAAAAACTGAAAACAGAGCCCATAAATTTTAGTATGATTTATCAATTGTCTGGTGTTGGAATTTGTGATGTATATGTTGGGCTAATAGTAGAAGGGAAAAGCTATCAGCAAATACATGAAATTAATGTTCTTCTCAGAGTTCCTAACTAAACAGTGCCCATGTATAGATGCAAATAAATCCCTAGATCTTACTGAAAATTGAGTTAAATTTCGGTATTAAGTCACTCTATACTGAAATTATCTAGAATGGTATTTGTTTCTCACAGTACATTCTAATTAATTAAATATATAGAACTAGGAGTGGTTCCACGGAAAGACCCTGAAGACGGACATTTTTTACTGCTTATGTGACCTGGGTAAAAAGGGAGTGATTGCCTCATCAGCAGGAAAAATGGATTGTGGGTGTCCCATGACATGTGGTCATTTATAGCATGCATCTCTTAGTACTTAGTGGGATTTGGAATTCAAGTGGCTGGGGCAAATGATCACTGACTCCAAATGAGGAATACAGAGACTGTGAGGTCAGCTGGCTTCTTCTGTTAAACTGGGTAGCATAAAGAAAGTTATTACAGCACAGGGTCTTAAATACTTGGCTTTACCTCTTCCTTTCATCTTCTACTCTACTTCCCAAACTCACCTGCACCGATAGGTTTAGACTTCTTTGAGTCCCTAAAAGTATCCCTTATAACTGACCATCATTGACTGAGATGACAATAAATCAGACACAGAAATCAATTCAAGGAATTGAATCTGAATCCCCCAACTATGCCAAGTCTCTTATGTGAAAGTTGGGCACTTATGCGGAAAGAATTAGGCTTCCAGAATCATAATGGGAACATTGGAACATTTAAGTGAGTTACAATAAATATAAGCCTGGTAAACCTCCAAAGCCCATTAATGTTCCCGTGCCTATAGACGTAGCTACTTTTCACCTTGTTGGGAAGAAAGCTGTCACTTGCCTGAAGACACTGAGAAGATCTTACCTGTATTAGTCAGTGTAGTGTCTAGTCAGGAAACAGAGATCATAGCAATTATTTGAACAGGGAGAATTTTATACGAAAAATTGCTAACTAGAAATAAAGTTGTTAGCCAGGTAAGTAAAAAGATAAAATGAGAATTCTAGCGTATTATAAAGGTAGCAACTGTAGGACACAGTTACTCTCCTTAAATGTGAGGGGACAAGAAGGTGGTTGGAATTATTAAAACATAGAGCCCTTAGGAAGGTCCTGAGAATCTGGAACCCAGACCTCTAAAGAGGGGACACCATCTAGCTGGGGCTGGTGTGTCAAGGTGGGTGCTTGGTAAAGCTCGTTGTGCCAGTGTTGGAAAAATTGCGAATTGGATTCAGTTACTGCTTGAAGGAGAACCATTAATGGGGTTACCCTGATAAAAAAAACTAGAAGCAAAAAAAGAAAACTCACAAGGAAGAACCTGAAGAATCAAGAAGCCTCTTCTTCTCTAGGCCTTCCAATCTCCTTCTAGTATTCTTTATTGCGGATTCTAAAATAAAGCCAGTTGGCCAAGCAGAAATGTATCTGCAGCAACACAATTCCAGCATCACAAACAGTTTCGAAGGGCACTGGCACATCACATTAGGCAGTTACCTCAAAAACACTTGCCTCTTACCCTCATGCCCTGCTTCTGTCACCTCCTCATGGCTTTCAAATCCATTACCAGAGTCATATCCTAACATGCCTCAGGAGGACAAATGTAAGATCTGACTTGAGAAGAGATGGTTTACACATCAAAAATACGGCTGTAAGATTTCCCTGATTTATATTGTAAAAAAAACCCTACAGAGTATTTGTGGAAATTTCTGATAGGGAATAATAAACATAACATTAGAGGAGCTGAATTTATCATTAAGATGAACGTACCAGAAATTTTGGATTCAATTCCAACTCTACCACTTAGAAGCTTTGTGAATTAGACAAGACGGTTAACTGCTCTTCACCTAATTTTGCTCATCTATAAAATGAGGACAATAATTGTATTTACCTCATGTGATTATTGTGAAAATTAAATTAATGTATGTATCTACTTAGATAAGTATTCAGAACATAGTTAAGTACAAGAATGCTGAAGAATAAAAAGGACTCGGGCAGCCAGAAATATCTCTAATACTTTGTTTCAGTATTTCAGTGAAACTTGGATTCAGCAGTCCCCAGGGGTAAAGTTGAGATATTAGAAATTCCTTACATAATATAATGGAAGAAATCCAATGGCTTAGGAAGATAGGAATGCTGGAGTATGTTTTTTGTGTGTGACCTGCTCATCTAGCCCCTGACCATATATCATCCTGAGGGTCCACCAAATACTAGTCTAGGCTTCCCAAAGGGATTTGTGGTCTTTTACCAAGATGGAAATAAATTTTACACTCAGGAAAGAGAACAATCTTGACTTTTCGAGGATTACCATTCAGTTGCTTCCAGCAAACATAGTATCTGGGGTCTCCTATGTGACTGAGGTTTACCAATCAGAATAAGAGTACATCTAAACTGGGTGATAAATGGAGTTTGGCTTGAGCTCAGCTCCTGCAGCAGGTCTGTAAAAACAAACCTCTATTGTTTCCTGCCATTTTTGGCTACATAACTGGAACAAACTCAGCAACTAACAATTTCCACATTGGTTCCCTCACTTGTAGAATGAGGATTAGTTTGCTTGTTAAGGCCTAAGTAAAAGCCCCCAACTTCTCCTCTATCCCAAAATAATAAGCAAATTCAGTCTTAACTTGGGTGCATGCAGATCGTAGTGCCACCAGGAGTTCTGAAGGATATAAAGGTGGCATTTCCTGTCATGTCTCCATTTAAGTAGCAGAAAATGGATTCGTGAGGTAAAGAGATGATATGTTGGTTGAAGAGTGACAGTGAATTATTTGAAACTTGATCAGGGAATTAAATGCAATTGGAACTGCGGCTCCCCTTGTGTCTTTTTAGTCCAGCTAATCAACATTCTTCTGACAGCTGGTAAGCAGTTTCCAGAGTGAAAATTCTTTTCTTCCTCTGCCTTGTCAAGCAAAGGCAGTTTTGTTTAAGGTGAGCAGTCTACCTTTGGGTCCTACCTCTGTTTTCTGCATAAATTGGCTTCAAGAATCTTGATCCTCTCACTAGCCTACAGTGGCTGGCTCACTACACTGATAACTTGTGTGGCCTGAATTTGGTAAGCAGAAATGCTCTAAATACCTATGTATACATATAACTACATGCTAGGGAATGAGAGGTAAGCCCCACAGAAAAGGGTGTCAGAGTGTTACCTCAATGTTAGTTGCCTGAGGATGCCGACATCAGCCACCAAAGTAAAAGAAATAATTAACTTTATTTTTTGCACAGCTAGTACTTTCTCAGTGCAGGGTGGTGGGGATATTGGCAATGGTGAAAGTTCACATGATGTAATTTGAAACCAATAGACTAGGGATATCACTTTGTTCAGTTTTTCTCGTCCTTCCAACATTTTAACAATCACCAAAATCTTATGTTACATTTCTTGCTGCTTGAGAAAGAATGGTGACTGCACTGCTGGATATTGTGGATACTGAATTAGTTTTGTTATAGGGTTTTTTCTCCATCGGTGCCTGGGGTTCTTGATCACACCACCTCAAAGAATGAAGAGATAGACCAGACAGAGTGGTGGGCAGGAAAGCAAGGTTTATTGAGTGATAGCAAAGTGCTAGTACAAAGCTCCCGAGAAGGGAAGGGACCCTAGGGGGTTGCCACTGGAGTTTCTGTGTCTAGGGTTTTTTGTTGTTGTTGTTGTTGTTTTTCAGAAGCATTTACTTTTTTTTTTTTTTTTTTTTTGCGCCTAGGGGTTTTTTATGGGCTGGTTGGCGGGCTGTTTTAATCTGATCTAAGCATGCCTGTCACCCAATCAGGTTTTTGTCATCTATCTATCACATAGGAAAGGGTGGAGGGCTACTTCCAGGGTGCTGTAAAATCTTTTTAAGGGTGTTTTTTTTGGGTGGAGGGGCTTGTCCCTGCCTGCCTGCCTTCCAACTATCCTTTACCAGTTTCATATTGCTGCCACAATAAATTACCCAAATTTATCATACTCATATATTATCTTGCAGTTTTGAAGGACAGAAGTTTGAAATGTGTCTCACTGGGCTAAAATCAAAGTGTCAAGAGGCAGCATTCCTTTTTGGAGGCTCTAGAGGAAAATTTACTTTCTTGCCTTTTCCCACTTCTAAAGGCTGTCCATATTCTTTGGCTTCCTATTCTCCTGGGCTGGTGTCCCCATTCCAATTTTGAGGCCAGCAATGGTCAGTCCAGTCTTTCTCACATTGTTTCACTCTGATTCTTTCCTGCCTCTTTTTTTTTTAACTTATAAAGACTCTTGTGATTACATTGGACCCACCCAGATAATCTAGGATAATTGTCTCATCTCAAGGTCATCTGATAAGCAATTTAATTCTACCTGGGACCTTAATTCCATTTTTTATGTAACATAACACATTCACAGATTCCAGGGATTAAGATTTGAATGTCTTTAGAAGACTATATTCTGCCTACCACACCTACTTTTCCTTTCCCAGTGACCTTATGTTTCTGTGAGAAAGAATTTCTATCTATTAAACTCCTTGACCCTTCTCTGACTCCTTGGGGTAATAATAGGGACTTTTCCTGAATTCTTGATTCATAGAAATGAGTACACATGCCTTGCTTTCTTCTGTGTTCTCATAGGGCGCTGCTAGGGTGCAGAGGGCACACATTGCATATTTGAGGCATAAAGCTATTACAGGCTAGGTGTATAATCTGGGGGTACCTAATCTGGGGTCAAGTATTAACCAGATCTATATCAGTATTTTTAAAGTATGTTGTCTAAAAGTCATTATCAGTAGTTAAGCATTTTATCTTGTTATCTGTCTTCAGCATCTATATCTTGATTGGTTCCTAATTCTGACAAAGAAAATAGAGGTATAATATATTAACTCTGCAATGTGCCAAAAAAAAAAAAGAGCCGCTACATGAATGATTTAAGCATTAGAATTTGCATATTTTAAAATATTATCTAGAAGGCAACAAAGCAAAAATATAAACAAGTTATTCAGAAAACTAATTGTCAAGTCCATTATGAGGGCGTTCATAGTGGTCAATTGAGGTAAATACAGTGAACTGACATGGCCCTTACATGAGGTTACATAAGTCTTCTAGGTTCTGTACCCAGTTTCGATGCATAGGAATGTAGGGTCCCCACACACTAATAAGACCAGCTGGGTGTCCTATAATTCAACTCAATTCTGGCACTATTTATCCAGAGATAGTATCAGATTCTGCAGGTTAAAGGTTCAGTCCCACAAGACTTCCCTCCTCCTGCCCCCCAACTTAAATGCCAGTTGCAACCTCAGGTTGTTACCTATGCTCCTGACCAACTGGCTTTATATAAGTCAGTGGTTTCTATGACCCCCTCCCATGGGTTTGATTAATTTGCTAAAGTGGCTTACAAAACTCAGGGAAATATTTTACTTACTGGATTTCTGATTTATTATAAAAAGGATGTAACTCAAGAACAGCCAGATGAAAGAAATACATAGGGCAAGGTGTGGCAAAAGAGTGTAGAACTTCCAAGTTCTCTCTGAGTGCCCCACTCTCTCAGCAACTCGTCGCATCCACCAACTGGAAGCTCTCCCACCCCTATCCGTTTGTGTTTTTATGGAGACTTCATTACATAGACTTTATTAAGTTATTGGCCATTGGTAATCCATTCAATCTCCAGCCCTTCACCATTCCATCCTTAGGTGACCTATGGGCAATCCAAAAGTCACTTCATTAACATAACAAAAATACCATTATCTCTCTCATCACTTAAGTAATTTCAAGAGTTTCAGAAACTCTGTACTAGACACAGTACAAAGATCAAATATTTATTTTTTACTGTAAATCACAGTATCACAATAAATATCTCCAGTTATCCAGTATGTCTATCATCTATGCTTTAAAACTTTGTTCTATTTCTTTTAGAATAAATACTACCAGAAATTCATTGCCTAATTCTGTGTCTAGGAAATAATATAATATGAAATTTGCTATACCCTTTTCTTGATTCATTTTTATCATAATTGTGATCAAATAATGTATTAAGTCAATAGAGGGTCATTGAGTGACTTCTTTGCTGACCTATTTACTTAATTTTCTGAATAAATTCCTTATATTTTTGCTTGGTAAATCCTAGTTTTTCATAAAGACAGAGGAGACTGGCTTTAAGCAAAACAAAATTATTAAATAAAAAATGAATGTTGCCGTGTCTAAAGTTAGGTTCTTGTGCTAAATAATGTTTAATATTATATTTATTATTACTCTCTGACTTCAGCTACATTCAAATCATTTCATAATTTTTTTGCATCAGGAACCATTTTAATATTTTTTTTTCAAATTCAGTCTATTTTGTCTGAAGCACATAAAATTGTTGGTTAACAATGCCAGAATCTCTACCCATCCATCCACCCCCAAAACCTGGTTAAATTCTACTACTTCCTTAGCATTGACTTAGATATTCCTTCATCTAGGTAGAGTTTTCTGATATTCCTTAAACTTTCTTGGGTACCCTTTCTATGCAACTGCACAATACTCCCCCGTCAATTGCCCTTGTTTTTGATAGACCTTGTTAATTTACCTATCTCTCCCACTAGAAGGTAATTTCCCCCAGAGTAAAAATAGCATGAAAACTTGCTCACCATTTTATCCACAGTGCCTAAGAAAATGATTTACACATTATAGATTTATTATTTATTTTCTTAAGCTTTTCAAATATTCATCACTTAGTTATTCATAATGGTAGCATGTACTATTAAGATAGTATTGTAGCAATACAACTGGTACATTTTAGTTTCTGAGTTGAACTTGAGGGGGAGCAGAATACACCATTTCAAAATACACCACTTTAGCATGTGAATTATTTTGAGCTGAAGACAATCAAGATCCAACAGACTCAGGAAAAGCTATTTCCCTTCACCATGTCTTTGGGGCTCTGTATGTATGAAATTTGTTTTTCTCCTGTTAATCTGTTTTGTATCAATTTAATTATTAGACCAGCCAAAGAGCCTAGAAGGAAAAGTGATCTACCCCTACAAACTGACAACCAGAAACATTTATTTTTTTTAATGGACACATTTACATTAATGTCAAAAAACAAGACAGCAATGTTACATTAACTTATTTTCAGTTTTAATGGTGATTTAGATATGGCATGGTGGCAGACTTTTATCCCCTTTCTGCAGGAAATCAAAAGGTAAAGTTTCATGATTACAATGAACCAGTCAAAGCAGCAAATGGAGAGCTAGGATGCTCTTTCCCCAAGTTATTATGTTTTTATTTTTGCCGTTATAACAAAACCATGACTCACCAGCTAGTTCTTGGTCATCCCTAAATAGAGAACACATATGTAGTTCCTAATATTTAGCTCACAGTTTGAAATGCTGGTTATTTCCAGCTGAAGTTAATTCGTTTTGGTAATACATTCAGCAACTTTATAAAATGTAGTATTCCTCATTCCTCTTCAAATACTGTTTATTACATAATTTCTGTAGTAACATTTTTTCTGTGACCTCACAGTAAGGCCATCCCATGACAAAGTAAATAAGGCCAGCCATTGGCTGAATATAAAATAAGAAGCTTATCTTTAGCGATTTGCACTCTTCTTATTTTAAGTGCCCCTTTTAGGTTGTACTAACCAAAATCACCTAATATTCTCTTATTGTCCAATAATTTAGAATCCCATGGAGCTAGAAAATGTTCAGAATCTTTTCTAAATACATATACATGCATTTAGATCCACATACCATTTGTCTAATGTCCCATTATCTTAAGTTTTATGGTAAATAGTAAATTAATTAAACAAACATGCCAAACTTTCTAGCTTCAAATTCCGTGCACTCCCTGCCCTAAAGGTTATAATTATTAGTTCGGAAGCTAGATAAACATCATGTAATATGTAACACTCATTCTTTCAATAAATGTAAGGTTCTTTAATATGTAACACTCATTCTTTCAATAAATGTATATTAAGCTATTATTATCATGGATGCCAGGGACTCTTTTGGGCACTGGGTATATAGTAAAGAAACAGACAAAAATTCCCTCCAAAGTTAATGCTACTTCTAAACAACACAGAAAAACACAATTTTATCTTGTTTCACTTTTTAAAAATCTATCTCATTGTCTTAATAACTTGTCCTGATATTCAGTCCATCTTACTTTCATACCCCATCAGGTCTTCAGTCCCCGCTAAACCCTCTTACAATACACCTTGCCTTTCTATATTCTTACTTACCAGACAATCCTACAATATTTTACATTGTATTCACTCAGGGTCTGATGGCCAGATGATTGGAGGTGTCAAGGATTGTAATGCTGACAGTAAACTAAAATGTAAACCATTCAACAGTCAATAGCCTCCAACATGTTAGCTTTACAAGGTTTTAAGAGAGAAGAAAGAAAAAGAGGAAGAAAGAAAAAACAAGAGCAAGCACGCAAGCAAGAAAAGAGCAAGAGAAGGAAGGAGGGAGGGAGGGAAGGAAGGAAGGAAGGAAGGAAGGAAGGAAGGAAGGAAGGAAGGAAGGAAGGAAGGAAGGAAGGAAAATAATAATAGTAATACAACTGAATATTGTCAGTAATCTCCAGAACCATATGTAATTTCTAGGCCTAAACATTTCTGCAGTTTTCATCATTCATGAATAGAACCTGGCACTCACAGTCTTCTGAAACTTTTTTATGGTTTTACTGCCCAAAACCCATAGATATACCATCTACATGATGGTTTAAGCCCTAGAATTTATGGGCCAAATTTATAGAAATCACCTATAATCATTTTCTATTGATGTGTAAAATATTCCCACAAATTTAGCAGTTTAAGACAACATATATTTACTCTCCGGCTATTTCCATGGGTCAGAAGTCACATACTAGTTAGCTATGTCCTCTGTTCCAGGTTTCACAAGTCTTAAATCAAGATGACATCCAGGGCTGCAATCTCACATCAGACTCAGAGTTCTCCTCAAAGCTCATTCACCTTATTGGCAGAATTCAGTTCCTTATTGTTGGAGGACTGAGGTCCCCATTTTTTTACAGTTGTCAGTCAGTATATTGGCTGCCTTCAAGGTTTAGGCATGAGGCTTTCTCACAAAATGGTAGTTTACTTCTTCAAAACCAGCAAAGTAATATCACTCAAATCTGCGAAGATAGAATCTTTAAAGTTTCCTATTTTATATATTTGAAGTAGCCTTATTTTTCAAGGGTCCTTGGTTATGGATAAATAACATGGAACAGGTATGGATTCTATAATGCAGGGCCAATTTAGCACAATTCAGAGAAAATCTGCCCATTTTGCCAGAGAATTTTTCCTTCTAGAAAAGCACTTCTACTTACTTTCTCTCCTAATGATGACAGCAAGCTCTTTTATAAAAAGCAATCAATTAATTGCCATTTAGGATTATGTTTAAACTATAAAAATCAAACCATATCAATGATGATAGCTTATAGTCCTAAAACATAAATTTCAAGTCAATGGTCTCTGTAAAATTGAGTGTGTATTTCTGGCTCCCTTCCTAGTGCTATGATTCAGGGAGTCTTTTAGACCAAAACAGACTACCAAATTTCCTGTTTATCTTTCTCACTTCAGAATTTAAAAATACACCAAGTACAGAAGTTTCTTTAAATTCCTCACTCTTTTATATTAAATATTCAGTATAGAAAATAAAAGATTTAAAATGCTCAGAATAGCAAGACTGGAGCTTTACAGACCTAATCATAAAAAACCTGTTGAAATTCAGAATGTGTTGAATTCTGTGTACCTACTAGGTAGAGAAGTTTTTTTTTTCATTTCAAACATGTACATCAAGTGCTAAAGCACATTCAAAGAAAATTATATTCTGATTATAGAAAAACTAACTCTAAGTCACATAGACACACCGAATCATGAAAAAATAATCTATTTGGTAAACTGAGTGGTTTCTTTGCACAGAAGTGATATCATTAACAAAGGGGCTTTGTATATTATTTTTAAATGTAAACTGTAATGTAAAATAAAGAACAAGTAATATCATGTTTTTTTGTGAAGTAAATAATTCTAATTTATGTCTTCTATTTTTCTCCCCTACTGACTAGAAATAGGGAGAAGAGCATAGGGATGGGGGAAGTATGTACTTGGGGAAAATCAAACATAGACACTACATAAAGTTAAGGTAATGCAAAGCAGCGTAAAAGAGGTCTTAGTAGATATTTAATGGATTTAAAACAAATGCAGAATTTTCTTTTATTATTTGGTTATGTAACCATGTAAAACATATTTTCATGTAAAAAAAATCTGACATGTGAGTTAATATTACAGATTCTGATACATTTTAGCATGGGTAGGATTGAAGTGGAATGGGGAAGAAAGGTCTTTTGGTACTGGATGTTTGTGATGAGTTTGGCTGATAGAAAACAAACCAAAAAAGCAGGAGCATAAAGCACATAATTTAATTTAATGACAAAGTGTTTCTCTGCATGACAGAATCAGGACTGTACAATAACTTTTCTCACCAGCTAAATAAAGGCAGAATCTCTTGTTCCTGAATTGGAAATTATGAAAAATTTTAATTGTGAATTTATAAACAAGGAAGCTAATTCAATAACCTGAGGACTTCCTTCGTAAGAATTTAACTCCTCTCCAAGCTCTTCTTCACCATTCTTTAGTTGTGTCCTATTGAATTTACGTATTATTGTCATTGTTGTATTTCTTTGCTCCTCTTTCCATTAATCAATTTTAAAACCTTTTAGCTTTCCCCTGTATCTAGCTCATAACCATTGGTCATAACCACTTTCAGGAATAATATGTGTAATTATTATTTATTTAGTCATTTATTTATTCACTTACCTGTATATATAAACATCCATTAGTTCAATATTAGGAGACTATCTATATCAGTCACAGTTCCATTAGAGAAACAGAACTAGCAGTAGATTTTAGGAGATATATATATATATATCTCCTATATAACTCCTCTCTCTCTATATATATATATATTAAATTAAATATTACATATGCACACACATACACATAAATTCATTGCAAGGAATTGGCACATGTGATTGTGGAGACTAGTTAGACAAATCTAAAATATGAAGTCAGGCCATTGGAAAGGACAGGGTGGAACTTCTTGGGAAGGAGCTGAAACCACAAACCACAAATAGAATTTCTTTATTTACAAGGAAACCTCAACCTCACTTCTGCTTTTAAGGCCTACCAACTGTTTGTATTAGGCCCACCCAGATTACTGAAGATTACTTCCTTTACTTAAAATCAACTGATTGAGAATGTCAATCACATCCAGAAAATATCTTCATAGCACCACTTAAATTAGTGTTTGGTTGAATAGCTGGGACTATCACCTAACCAAATTCACACACAAAACCAAGCATCGCAGTATCAAAAATATGAGAAGTACCATTATAAGCACAATAAAAATTGCTACAATGATGAAGCTGTGTTAAACTAAGAATGTACTTCCCCAGGTGGGAATCCCTATTATAGACAACATTTCTGACTATTGTGTAAAGTGGCTACATAATGAAAACCAATTTGATATAATGGGGGAAATGACCCCACCTGCAACTCACGGATCAAGATCTTCTTCATGTGATCTTCCCTGACTACCTCTTCTTTAACTACTACTTCTGATATCTACTATGTCTCCTACAGAATTCATGTAAGGAATAGTATTTGTGTTCAACCCAAAATATTAAGTTGTCATATTTAACTATTTTATGAGTAGTCTTGTTGCTCATCTATTAAATAAGCTCCTCGAATGAAGAAAATATATAGTGCTTCCTCCATGCTTTTGGGGACATGATAGTTTGTTGGTACAAAGTAAAAAGCTCAGTCCACTACTGGTTTAAACTAACATTGTTTAACATTTAAAAGTCTTGGAAACTCAGGGTGCCTGGGTGGCTTAGTCGTTAAGCATCTGCCTTCGGCTCAGGTCATGATCTCAGGGTCCTGGCATCGAATCCCACATTGGGCTCCCTGCTCCAAGGGAAACCTGCTTCTCCCTCTCCCACTCCCCCTGCTTGTGTTCCCTCTCTCGCTCTGTCTCTCTCTGTCAAATAAATAAATAAAATCTTTTAAAAAAAAGTCTTGGAAACTCATAAGTAGGTGATATGAGTTATATTCGTCAGAAAATAGGAATTAAACCGCACTCTGTGCTCCTATTCAATAACTTTATTGGTCATCTTATATAAATCCTTCTGTATAAGGAAGGGCTGACATACACCAACGCCTCCAAAGGGCTACACTGAGACTCCTAAACTTGACTTCCTAGTGCCTCTTCCTAAGAATGTCATTACTAATCCAAAGAGCTCGACTAATGGAGTCTAAAGTGACAGAGTCTTTTATAGAGTAATAAAATCTTTTAAGATGTACTTCAGGGGCTTCTAATCCTCCCAGTAACATAGTAAATATAATGAACATAAAAATTATCTTTGCAGCTGTTATACATGTCAGTAGCAATAATAAACTCTCAGCACTGCAGAAGAGCAAAATAGCATCTGGTATTTTGATTCACACAGTTTAATCACATGGAGTTTGAACATTTACCATTTTACAAGTTTTGTTTATTGATTTACAAGATTTTTATAAGATTATGTGAAATCCTGTGGAACATATAGTTAGCAAGGACCCATTGTCCTCACCCCACAGGTTCATACCACTACCAAAAGGGCTCTCATGTGTAGCCTCAGGAGAGATTTAGCATTACACAGTAAAGAGCTCTGAGGGAAAGAAAGAAATCAGATGGTGGATTCTTAAAATTTGTAAGGATATGATGATTTCTATCATAATATTAAAAAGCAAAATTAATAAATTTTTCCTAATCTCTAATTTCAGATCTACAGTTATTATCTTGATAATGCCTACAGAAATTCACTAATAAGATCATCAATGATGCCTTTTTCCTATACAACAGATCTTGAATCAGAACTTAAGACATAGGAGCACCTGAGTGGCTCAGTCAGTTAAATGTCCAACTCTTGATTCGGCTCAGGTCATAATCTCAGGGTAGTGAGATCAAGTCCCGCCTTGAGCTCTGCACTCATTGCAGAGTCTGCTTGGGATTCTCTCTCTCTACCTCTCCCTCTACTCCTCCCCCTATGCATGTACCCTCTCTCACACATAAATAAATAAATAAATAAATAAATAAATAAATAAATAACTCTTTTAAAAATGTGAAAAATTAAAAAAAACTTAAGACATAATACTTCGTAATAAATCTTAGTCTTTGGGGGGTTTTGTTTTGTTATTTTTTCCAACAAAGACAGTAACAGATAAATTTATAAAGCTTGTAGCCTGATGGATACTTTATGGAAATAATGAACACCCATTTCTGCAATCCAGATCTCTTGTTTGCAGATTTTTGTGACTTCCTTCACATTGCTACTTTACCACACCAGGGACTACGTGACAGAAGTGTCTTCCATATCATGAACTTTAATATGGTCTTTAATTGTTGTGTAATATCAAGCAGATCTAATTAAATTCATATGTTTAATGTCTAGAAAATATTCCTAGTTTAAAATTAAATGTTTATTTTTTCTTTAAATTTTTTTGCCCGATATATCTTTTATATTAAAAAACAAAATTTGACCAAAGATTTCTGTGTTTTATACGCTAGCACTATGCTAAGGCTTAATAAGAGGTTCAAAATCAAAGAGATATGGCTCCTATCTAAAAGACAATGACTCCTTTGAAGGGAAAAAGTAAATGGATGGAACTCTGTTTTCCAGCACTCTTTGGACATGAGTCCCATTAGTATTTGCTTAAGATTGTCAACCAGATATAAAATTTCTGTAGTAAACATTTATAGGAAGATCACAGAATTTTATTTTAAACACAGAAGAGACATTTAAAAAGAAGGATTAGTGGGATGGCTGGGTGGCTCAGTCAGTTAAGCGTCTGCCTTCGGCTCAGGTCATGATCTCAGCGTCCTGGGATCAAGCCCTGCATCAGGCTCCCTGCTCTGCGGGGAACCTGCTTCTCCCTCTGCCTGCTGCTTTCCCTGCTTGTACTCACTCTCTCTTTCTCTCTCTCACTAATAAATAAATATAATCTTAAAAAAAGAGGGATTAGTAAAGTGAATAAAGAATTTTAAAGAAGAAATTTCTCTTAGCTATTGAAGGAAAACATGTACTGCGCTCATTACCAAAAAATCTAAAGCCAAAACATGTTTGACTCTTTGATTTCATTTGTATTTTTATCGATGTCCTGATTTTTAAGGTGATGTTTTGCAGAGATGTGTTGGTGCTGGGTGTGTGCCAACTGCTGTTCTGATAGCATTCATGTTATATGTCCAAAGATAAAGGATTGTTCTCTCTGCATGATACGCCATGATTGTTATTGTTGCTGCTTGTCAAGAGTTACTGATCTGGAATAGTCTTGTTTAGAAGATATGAAGAATTTGGTGTCTAAAAGAAAATCAGTCTCTGGTTGTCCAGGAGATATCTTATATGTATATTTTCTTCCCATACAGGAACTGATCATTTTCTCTGGAAAAGAAGGAGCAACAAATGACCAAAAAATGGCTTTAAAGTATTTATTGGGCATGGAGGAATAACAACTGACTAAAATAGGATTCCACTTTCCTCGAGGTCATAACAGGAGGATACAGACTTTGAAATACAGCAGGAGGGATTTAGGTTTCCACATGAGGGGAAGTTTGCTGATAGAAATAAAAGACTATCATTCCTGACTGTCCATCTGTCTTGAATAATTAATATGTAATCCTGCTTAGTGAATGAATGAATTCATAACAAATGAATAAATTCATAACATATAAGATGTTTTACAAATTGGTATAGATTAGTGCGAATCCCTTACCACCATGCAAGCCAAGAAATTGATAATTTTTATTATGAAATTGGAAAAAATCTGGTTAATATGCCACCTCAAAACATGTACACAGCAAAGCAATAACTTTAAGAGACTTGGTAGAAATTTATGTGAGCTAAATGTACTTGGCCACTTACAGATTCCAGTAAGTTCTATTACAAAAAGACAAGTTGTCTGTCTGACCTAATGTAGAAAAGAAAATAACTTTAAGAAAATACTTTTTGCTTACAGCCAAAAATCCAAGACTACTGATTATCTGATAATCATAAATTTTGGAGAAGTGAAAAGTCAAAATGCTTTGTCTCATGGTAAAGGCAGTGCATACAAAAACCAGTAAGCAAGAAATAGGATAAAAACTGGTTTCAAGGAGGCTTGAAAAGATGGGTCTGATGTGCCAAGCATCTCTCAAATACTTTATTGCCCAGTAGAAGTAGTTGCCCCATCATCTCAGATGTAGCCCGTGAGTACGAACTGATTTGTTATGCTCCATCATCTTAGACTGAAAGACTGGGTAGAGCCCTGAGCCCTGCAATTAAATGATAAATGCTATAAACAACAGATGCAGCCTCAGTAGCCCTTCCTCTATTATATATCTGGCTTGGTTTCAAGCCTAGGTTATGACCAGAAATTGAATTACCAAGTAACTAACTACAGAAAATCCCGGGAGGAAAAACACGCCTTTTAATTGCTCAGTAAAGTCATCTATCCCTAGACCTCCAGAATTGCACCAATTCGAAGTCAGCTAATGTGGTGGAATTTCTATAAAGAGAAGTATGTCTCTAGCAGCACTGAGGCAAGGTCATGGGGGACGTGAGAATGTGGATATTCTTTCAGGAGGCAGGACCTGGAACAAAAAGTGGATGACCAGGGACTAACTCTACTCATGGGGGACATGAGTCCTTGTTACGTCTGTCCAACAAAATTTAGAATATGACCTAGAGCATTGCTATCTTGCATAGTCAGTCTTCAAAATTCATGCCCTTATGTAGTCCTTTCCATATTTAATCAGGATACCCTAGTGACTAGCTTTCTCTGCAGAGAAAGTGATGCTGTGACAGTTCTGAGCCTCAACTTTACAAAGGCAAAGGCCTGGAATTGCCTTCTAGAGAGCCCTGATCCACCATGTAAGAATCCCATCTATCCCACTGGAAACTATGGAAAGAACAAGTAGAGAGACCTTGTGAATAGAGAGATCCCCCTGACACACACACAAGGGAAAGAAAAGAGTATAGCTGTCCTAGTAACCTCCAGATGATGCCATCCCCAGCTGCCACTGGACTGCAACCACAAGAGAGTCTTGCTCACCACCCGACTGTAACTTCTGCATGCAAAACATGTGAGACCCATAGAACCATGAAACAATAAAGTGATTGTTTTAAACCATTAAGTGTTAGGGTGGTTTTTGTAAGCAGCGATACATAACCGGAATAGAAGTTGTCATATTCTTGCATTTAAAAAATTCTAAATAAGTGTTAATACTGTGGTTAGCTTATTTACCATCCTATAGAATATGGAAGATATTTGAATTAATTAATCATTTAGGCATAGACTATGGACTGTGTGAAGCCACATTTAGACAAGATTGATTGAAATGCTCACCGCTTATTGATCCTGGATCTGGAATTGAGTGCAGCATCTGCATATGATTTGTGTTATGGAGAAGATTATTAGTCATTTTTGGTTTTATATACAATAGTTGTAATACGTTATAAGGAAGACACTTGAAATAATGTGTGTGAGGGAAAAGAATGCATATTGGGGGAGTGGGGACAAAAGACTTCTTTGCTTGCTTTTCATAGTATGATTTCCCTTTTTCTCGTAACAGAATCTTCTTTCGTGGGAAGCCTGTTGTATATGTTTTGGGAAGTACCGGTGTCATCTTAACACCGTCATAGGATGTCAAGCTTCTAAGGGAGACTATGTAGGGTTGCTTATCTAAGAGAATGTAAGCCTGAGACTGCCCCCAGCCTGCTTGCCTACCATGTAGGGAGAGTCTGAGAGAAAAGTCAGACCAGAGAGAGAAAAGTATGTCTTGAAGACAGATGGAGGGAGGGAGGGAAGGATGGGAGGGAGAGAGGAAGAACGAGAGATAAAAAGAAATGATAACATTATTTAAGCACCTAAACAGGTAATACTTAGCCTTCCCAGGAATATGAGCCAATAAATTCTTCTACTTCTTATTTCTTTATTTTTGCTATTATGATTATTGTTATTATTTGCTTTTGAGTTGTTTTTCTATCATTTGTCACCGAAGGAGTATGACTAATGTCATTCCCACAAAATTTTACCATAATTTTACCATTCCCGTAGAATCAACTATAATTTTTATACAAAACAGGTAAAGTATAAACAATCTGAACCTTCTCCTTTTCCTGGAAAGGTATTTAAAAAGCTTATATTCTGTGATGTTGCCCAATGTTATGATGATCCGTATGAATCCCCTCCAACAGAATTTTGCACAGTATTTTTTCCCCCTGAAATACGTCTCAGGGAGGGTCTGACTTTCTGGTGTGTGTTTCATCGTAGTCCCGTTCCAGGTAGGATGTTCTAGAGGCATGTGTATCACAAGAGCATTATCAGCCCAAGAATAGGGACATGTTTGGTTTGAAACAGGAAGTCATGTCAGGTAACCTAGGCTGCAGGCTCAGAGTGAAATCTTTGGGAGCCAGGAAAAAAAAAAAAAAGTAGTCAAAGCTTTCCCAAAGGCTAGGGGATTTAAGCTAAGGTGAAGACTTGTGGCCTGAAGTTACAATCGGGTGGTGAGCAAGACTCTCAAAGCTGGATGGTAAAGCCTAGTCATAAAATAAAAGGGGGTAAATCACCACAATAGGGTCAATGGATGTAAGTGTCCTACCCAAATATAGGTTGAAGGGAGATATAAACAGATGCTTACAATGAAAAGTAGAATCTCAGTGGCCTTATTAAAATCTGAACCCTTTGACTTTACTTTTAAAACAAACATTCTCTAAAGTGTGCTCCATGGAACACTAATCTCATATCATGTACTCTAACTATGACATGTAAGACTGGGAAAAAACACATATTTCAGGGTTCCTTTAACAATCCCCAGTGTACATAACAGCAGCAAAGATGATGAGAAGTTCTGCACTAAAGAGACCATTTGACATATGTTAATCTGAGATTATTCATTCAGCAGATACTAAAATCTCAGAAAATCGCGAGGCACCTGACCAGCCCAGTCAGTAGAACATGTGACTCTTGATCTCGGAGTTGTGAGTTCAAGCCCCACGTTCTTAAAACTAAAATCTTAAAATTAAATAAATAAATAAATAAAATCTCAGAGAATCAGTCCATTATCATTTACTCTGGGAAAAAAATTAGCCTACTGAATTCTTCTCATGAAATTGCCATGCTTTTAAACATGGAATTAAGTTTCTATAGCTTACTCCAAATTATCTTTACAGACTTTTCATCTACTCTATACTGCAGAAAAATATCGGTGCAGCCCCAGTGATCCTCTTTCAAGTCCTATGTGGGATATGCCACTTTTTACCTTTTATGCCACCATACCTTTCATAAGGCCAACAATAGCTTTGAACCATCCTTTAACTGAGCTCAAAGTCCTACTTTCCAAAATGTGATGTTTCTTCCTCTATATTTTCAAAGTAGTATTTGGTTGTCTTTGAAGCACTAATTTGACCTAACATTAGCATTATTTGTTAAGTTACAAACTCTTTGTAGGCAGGTTTATAATTAATTTATCTCCTTAGAGCCTGATGCTCAGCAGAATAATGAATATAAAGGGAAACCCATAAATTGTTGAAATAAATTGCATCATACTAAGTCATATTTAGCTATATATAGCATCGCACAGTGATGATGTAAGAAAGAAATCAGGTGTGGTAAAGATATAATAATGTGCTGCTGTATCCAGGCGTAGAGAAGCCTTTTACTATTTCATATTAGATAAAAATACAATGCCATGGACTCCTCAAGGTTAATCAAGTTGGCTCACTGCTACTCCCTTGAGGTAATCTGGCATCATCTCTTCATATTGCACTTTTTTCAAACCAGAAAAGCTGGAAATGACACCTTCTATGTGTTTAAATATCAGAAATTCTCCAGTGCACTCTGGCTCTCAAATTCTTCATTCCATAATGCTCTTCTGGAAATAATGAGGCACCTGGGCCTCCTGTATAACTCATTCCTTCCATCAATGTAATAAAAAAAAAATCTTCCTTCAAAATTAATGGAGAACCTCATATTGATTTGTATGCAAAAATCCAATGGGAATTATTATGCCTATACCTGAGGAGAGACATTGTCATAGCAAGGTGGCACAGGAAAAAAAAACCCTCAGGCTTTAGGAGGCAGATAGTCCTGAACCAAATTCATGCTCCACTACTTGTCAGCTGTATAATACTGGTGTACTTATTTAACTCTCTAAACCGACTTATTCATGGAATGAGAACAATAACACCTATTTTATGGTACTGTTATACAAAATAAATGATAGATTTTTTTTAAGATTTTATTTATTTATTTGACAAAGAAAGACACAGTGAGAGAGGGAACACAAGCAGGGGGAGTGGGAGAGGGAGAAGCAGGTTTCCTGCAGAGCAGAGAACCTGATGCAGGGCTTGATCCTAGGACTCTGGGATCATGACCTGAGCCAAAGGCAGATGCTTAACAACTGAGACACCCAGGTGCCCCTAAATGATAGATTATATATAAAGTGTCTTACATCTAGTTTACCTTACACTAGAAGTTTTCCATGTTTGGAAACTTGGTTTCTTGGTCCTGTATGACATAAACCTGCAACATAGAAAGCCTAGATGCATGTGGAGGAATCAGACATTTGTTTGTTCTGTAAATAATATTTTTTTGAGAATCTGTCTATAGTATGAAGTCATCATAAATAGAGAAATGAATAAATATTTTTCCTATCCTTAAGGTGCAAAACAAATACATATAATCAGATAATTATTAAATTATCAAAAATAGTTAAGAAGTAATGATAATAGTTAGAAGTAAGATAGAGCTATTTTGAGTAATATGAGAAAACAAAAACTGGTAACCGTTGAGGTCACAGGGGTAATTAGCCGTGTTCTTCTCTACTTGCCTCGTCAATGAATTAAAAAGTACAACAAGGAAGAAAATAAATTTAAATTTTAAAAACCCCTTTTGGAGGCGCTTGGGTGGCTCAGTCAGTTGGGTGTCTGCCTTTAGCTCAGGTCATGATTCCAGGGTCCTGGGATTGAGCCCGTGGGCCCCACATCAGGTTCCCTGAGCAGGGAGCCTGCTTCTCCCTCTCCCCCTGCTCCCCTTGCTTGTACATGTTACCTCTCTCTCTCTCTCTTCCTCTCTCTCTCTGTCAAATAAATAAAATCCTTTTGAAAAATCCTTTCTGGTATTAATAAAACTGTGTGGTTGTGGTGGATTTACCAACTGAATCTTACATTTGGCAGAATTACTTAATCATAAAAGCTGTTGTCACCTCTATGAAAGGGACCTTAACACTCTGCTTATGAAATGGCCCAGAGCAGTGATTATAAGCTTATAGCTGGCAGGCTGTATTCCCAAAAAGGAAGGAAAAAGTGGGCCTTGCTCATTCTTTCAAAATTCTACCAAGCAAGGATATATCTTATCTTTCTGGAGTGGAGTAAGTAGAAAGAAAAAAGAAGCTAAAATAACTCACTGAAGTTCTCTCCACATCAGAGTGGAGAAGAAGAATTTTCACCATAAAATTACCTAATCTATTTTAGGAAACATGACCATTCATCCGTGTTTGACAGCACTCTCTTGGTTTACACCTGTTTTCCCAGTATAATTCATTGTGTTTCTTTTCACTCTCAAAAGAGGTCAAGTTTGTTTTAGCAAAGCATTTGACAGATTATGGGATCATAATATCAGGGCATAAAGCAGTCTCATGCTTGAAAAAGAATAGAGATATTGAAGCTAAGAAGGAATCGGGTTATAGAGAAGAGGAAATGAGGAGGGATAGGGGAAAGAAAGATATAAACTTCAGTAAGCATAGAGAAAAGCATCTGGAGCAAGAAACTGTGGTGTGTGTAAAAATAATAACATATATGTTGCTGAAGCATCATATGTAAGGCAGAAATGGTAAGAGGCTGAATTCAAGATCCTATTGGGAAGAATTCCGGTGGGATTATTTGCTACATTACGTATTTTTATAACATAGCTTAAACTGTCATTAATTTTCATATTCAATATGACTCCACTGTCTGGCTCTTAGCTGGGTAAAGATATATCATGACTGTTTCCCCCTATTATATCCCTGTTATACACACACACACACACACACACACACACACATATATATATATACCTTGTTTCCTAGATAAACTGAAGGAATATTTAAGAGTCTTAAACATACTGCTGAACACTAAGCACTGTTTGAAGGATTTTTTTTTCCTGGAACCATTTTAAAATGCATAATATATTTAAACATGATATACTCAATTGAAGAGTTTATTCAATATAATGGAATATTATTTTTTCACAGTAAAGAACACCAAGACACTCAAGCACATGCATTTACATTAAAAGCAAATTGTCAAGTGTTTAGATAATTTCAGATATTTATTTTTGGCATGTTTGTGAGTTGAATCATAAAATTCAGTGATACTTTTTCTATGCTTGATTGTGAAACAAATGTCCATGAAATTCAGAAAACTAAAAAAAATGTATAATCCTTATCTATAGACAAAATGATATCTTTAAACCAAATTTCATCCTTGACATTTACCAAGAAGTAATAGTAGTAGTAACCATAACAATATTTAATAGATTATCAGCTAGAAATGGGAGGATATTGCTTACTTTCAGATCATTCCACATTGTGTCAATTTATATTCATTGAGTTCTAACCAATCTAATAAACATTTTATGATTCATAACAGTCCTATGTCCTAAGATTATACATGAGGAATTTGAGATTCAAAAATGTATACTATTTAACCAAAATTAAGTCACCAATAATTAACAGAGCTTAATTTTAAATCCATGTCTATTTATTGCAAAACCCAATGGTCTTTTGACTACACCACATTGTCTCTTTTGCATCACCGTGTTTTTTTTTTTTTTTACTGGATTCGAAAAGTAGAACAATTACAGTGTCTCACTGAACCATTATCTAAGCTCTTGCTGTTTTTAAAGTATTCAACTCACAGGACAGTCGTACCAGTCAGAAGAGATCAAGTGATGATTTAATGATAATCACATCAAAATTAGTTGTGCACCTGTGAAGTGGAAGCAAACTACAACTCTCTGTTCTCAGAAAACTTTCTACCTCCCATAATTTTTAAGCACCTGTACAGAAAGAAACAAAAAGAGGAAGAAGTGTTTCCACTGTTTATTTTCTAACTCTCCTAAATCATTGTCTTTTTTGTCTTCCAGGGTTTATACTATTACCTTAATCACTAAATCATTA
The DNA here is from genome assembly GCF_009762305.2 of Zalophus californianus. Taxonomy (NCBI): domain Eukaryota; kingdom Metazoa; phylum Chordata; class Mammalia; order Carnivora; family Otariidae; genus Zalophus; species Zalophus californianus. The sequence continues at coordinate 36,016,126 of NC_045605.1, forward strand.
CTTAGAGGAGTGCAGAATTATTTCTCTTTGCTCCTCATTCCTTTTCATTTTTGCCTCATTTTAGCCAATATATCTTTTGATTGAGAAGAAAAAATATCATTTCAAATTTAAATTGTCCTGTGGCACTTATGAAACTGTTCCAAACTTCAGTGTAATCCATTCATACTTTGTCATTGCACGCTTTAAAAGGATTTTTTAGTTCTTTTCCATATGAAAAGATTTTATATGAACCTAAGGAAAAAGTTCTTATGAGCCAGTCAAGAAATATTTGCACACTTGGACACAGACAACATCTATACATTATGTGCAGCAACAATTCAGAAAGCATCCATTCTTCATTTTAAGACCTGACTCTTAGACAAGAATAAATAAATATAAGGGACTATACCATTGAACTATAGAGAAGGAATTCTAAGATTTGTATGCTATTGCAATCTGTGAGTCATTAGATCTGAATATACTATACTGAAATATTAGAGGATAAAAAAACATGATTCAAGAGTAATATAAGTTGGTCATTGTGATTTTGTTTAGTTCTTTTGTCCAAGGTAGATTCTCTGGGATTCCAGAGGAATAAACATTACAGGGGGGTTTTCAGTGTCTCCCATCTGTAAACCAAAATGTCTGTTAACATATTTTTAACCTAATTCCCTGCTGGTATATTTCAATCTAGACTTTTGTTTCTTTCCAGTGTCTCTCACTCAAAAATCCCCTTAAAAGCAAATCTATAACTAACTCTGTCAATGACTTTTTCCTTATATTTCAATAGTAAAATTATTTTGGTCTTCTGTAGAAAGCCAATTTGGCAAAATTCTAACCATTTTTCAAGATTCCACTTTGAACCATCTCTTCTTATTCCTAAAAGTTTTGGTAAGAAAACCTGAACACAGGACTCAGTCAGAGTCCCACTGATGATTAAAAGATTAACTCCTAGGGGGGAGGAGCAAGATGGCAGAGGAGTAGGAGACTTCAATTTCATCTGGTCCCAGGAATTCAGCTGGATAGGGATCAAACCATTCTGAACACCTATGAACTCAACAGGAGATCGAAGAAAAGAATTACATCAACTCTTTGAACAGAAAAGTGACAACTTTCTGGAAGGTCTCTTTTCATTGTTTAGCGTATATTTTTCTGGGGTCGTTGTTACATTGTTAGCGTTTTGTTCTCTCATTCACCTATTCTCCTCTGGACAAAATGAAAAGATGGAAAAAATCACCTCAAAAAAAAAAAAAGAAGAAGAAGAGGCAGTACCTACTGCCAGGGACCTAATCAATACAGATATTAGTAAGATGTCAGAACTAGAGTTCAGAAAGACGATTTTAAAGATACTAGTTGGGCTTGAAAAAAGCATGGAAGATATCAGAAAAACCCTTTCTGGAGAAATAAAAGAACTAAAATCTAACCAAGTTGAAATCAAAAAGGCTATTAATGAGATGTAATAAAAAATGGAGGCTCTAAGTGCTAGGATAAATGAGGCAGAAGAGAGAATTAGTGATATAGAAGACCAAATGATGGAAAATCAAGAAGCTGAGAAAAAGAGAGATAAACAACTACTGGATCACGAGGGCAGAATACGAGAGATAAGTGATACCATAAGACAAAACAACATTAGAATAATTGGGATCCCAGAAAAAGAAGAAAGAGAAAGAGGGGCAGAAGGTATATTGAAGCAAATTATAGCAGAGAACTTCTGGAATTTGGGGAAGGAAACAAGCATCAAAATCCAGAGAGCACACCCTGGATTTTGAGGACACCCCTCAAAATCAATAAAAATAGGTCAACACCCCGACATCTAATAGTAAAACTTATGAGTCTCAGGGAGAAATAGAAAATCCTGAAAGCAGCTTGGGTGAAGCGATATGTAACCTACAACAGTAGAAACATTAGATTGGCAACAGACCTATCCACAGAGACCTGGCAGGCCAGAAAGGACGGGCATGATATCTTCAGAGCACTAAATGAGAAAAATATGCAGCCAAGAATACTATATCCAGCAAGGCTGTCCCTGAAAATAGAAGGAGAGATTAAAAGCTTCCAGGACAAACAAAAACTAAAGGAATTTGCAAACACAAAAGCAGCCCTACAAGAAATCTTGAAAGGGGTCCTCTAAGCAAAGAGAGAGCCTAAAAGCAGCATAGATCAGAAAGGAACACAGACAATATACAGTAACAGTCAACTTACAGGCAATAAAATGGCACTAAATTCGTACCTTTCAATAGTTACCCTGAATGTAAATGGGCTAAATGCCCCAATCAAAACAAAGGCTATCAGATTGGATAAAAAAAAAAAAAAAAACAAGAACCATTGATATGCTGTCTGTAAGAGACTCATTTTAGACCCCAAAACACCCCAGATTGAAAGTGAGGGGGTGGAAAACAATTTACCATGCTAATGCACACCAAAAGAAAGCTGGGGTGGCAATCCTTATATCACACAAATTAGATTTTAAACCAAAGAGTGTAAAAAGAGATGAGGAGGACACTATACCCTACTTAAAGGGTCTATCCAACAAGAAGATCTAACAATTGTAAATATCTATGCCCCTAACATGGGAGCAGCCAACTATATAAGGCAATTAATAACAAAGCAAAGAAACACATTGACAACAATACAATAATAGTGGGGGAGTTTAACACACCCCTGACTGAAATGGACAGATCATCTAAGCAAAGTTCAACAAGGAAATAAAGACTTTAAATGACACATTGGGCCAAATGGACTTCACAGATATATTCAGAACATTCCATCCCAAAGCAACAGAATACACATTCTTCTCTAGTGCCTATGGAACATTCTCCAGAATAGATCACATCCTAAGTCACAAATCAGGTCTCAACTGGTACCAAGATTGGGAACATTCCCTGCATAGTTTCAGACCACAATGTTTTGAAACTAAAATGCAATCACAAGAGGAAAGTCGGAAAGAACTCAAATACATGGAGGCTAAAGAGCATCCTACTAAAGAATGAATGGGTTAACAAGGAAATTAAAGAGGAATTAAAAAATTCATGGAAACAAATGAAAATGAAAACACAACTGTTCAAAATCTTTGGGATGCAGCAAAGGCAGTCCTGAGAGGAAAGTATATAGCAATACAAGCCTTTCTCAAGAAACAAGAAAGGTCTCAAATACACAACCTAACCCTACACCTAAAGGGGCTAGAGAAAAAACAGCAAATAAAGCCTAAATCCAGCAGGAGAAGAGAATTAATAAATGTTGGAGCAGAAATCAATGAAATAGAAACCAAAAGAACAGTAGAAAAGATCAACAAAACTAGGAGCTGGTTCCTTGAAAGAATTAACAAGATTGATAAACCCCTGGCCAGACTTATCAAAAAGAAAAGAGAAATGACCCAAATAAATAAAATCATGAATGAAAGAGGAAAGATCACAACCAACAGCAAAGAAATATAAACAATTATAAGAACATATTATGAGCAACTCTATGCCAGCAAATTAGATAACCTGGAAGAAATGGATGCATTCCTAGAGATGTATCAACTACCAAAACTGAACCAGGAAGAAATAGAAACCTGAACAGACCTATAACCACTAAGGAAATTGAAGCAGTCATCAAAAATCTCCCAACAAACAAAATTCCAGGGCCAGATGGCTTCCCAGGGGAATTCTACCAAATATTTCAAGAAGAATTAATACCTATTCTTCTGAAACTGAAATAGAAATGGAAGGAAAACTTCCAAACTCATTTTATGAGGCCACCATTATCTTGATCCCAAAACCAGACAAAGACCCCATCAAAAAGGAGAATTACAGACCAATATCCTTGATGAACATGGATGCAAAAATTCTCACCAAAATACTAGCCAATAGGATCCAACAGTACATTAAAAGGATTATTCACCATGACCAAGTGGGATTTATCCCTGGGCTGCAAGTTTGGTTCAACATCTACAAATCAATCAACGTGATACAATACATCAATAAAAGAAAGAACAAGAACCATATGATCCTCTCAATAGATGCAGAAAAAGCATTTGACAAAGTACAGCATCCTTTCTTGATGAAAACTCTTCAGTGTATAGGGAAAGAGGGTACATACCTCAAAATCATCAAACCCATCTTTGAAAAACCCACAGCGAATACCATTCTCAATGGGGAAAAACTGAGAGCTTTCCGCCTAAGGTCAGGTACACAGCAGGGATGTCCACTATCACCACTGCTATTCAACATATATAGAAGTCCTAGCCACAGTAATCAGACAACAAAAAGAAATCAAAGGCATCCAAATCGGCAAAAAGGAAGTCAAACTCTCACTCTTTGGAGATGATATGATACTTTATGTGGAAAACCCAAAAGATTGCACCTGAAAACTGCTAGAACTCATACAGGAATTCAATAAACTGGCAGGATTTAAAGTCAATGCACAGAAATCAGAGGCATTCCTAAACACCAACAAGACAGAAGAAAGAGAAGTTAAGGAGTCGATCCCATTTACAATTGCACCCAAAACCATAAGATACCTAGGAATAAGTCTAACCAAAGAGGCCAAAAATCTGTACTCAGAAAACTATAGAATACTCATGAAAGAAATTGAGGAAGACACAAAGAAATGGAAAAACGTTCCATGCTCATGGATTGGAAGAACAAACATTGTGAAGATGCCAATGCTACCTAGAGCAATCTACACATTTAATGCAATCCTTATCAAAATACCATCCACTTTTTTCAAAGAAATGGAACAAAGAATCCTAAAATTTGTGTGGAACCAGAAAAGATCCCAAATAGCCTGAGGAATGTTGAAAAAGAAAAGCAAAGCTGGCGGCTTCACAATTCCGGACTTCAAGCTCTATTAAAAGCTGTCATCATCAAGAGAGTATGGTACTGGCACAAAAACAGACACATAGATCAATGGAACAGAATAGAGAGCCCAGAAATGGACCCTCAACTCTATGGTCAAGTAATCTTTGACAAAGCACAAAAGAATGTCCAATGGAAAAAAGACAGTCTCTTCAACAAATGGTGTTGGGAAAATTGGACAGTCACATGCAGAAGAATGAAACTGGACCATTTCCTTACACCACACACAAAAATAGACTTAAAATGGATGGAAGACCTAAATGTGAGACAGGAGTCCATCAAAATCCTAAAGGAGAACACAGGCAGCAACCTCTTTGACCTCAGCTGCAGCAATGTCTTCCTAGAAACATCACCAAAGGAAAGGGAAGCAAGGGCAAAAACGAACTATTGGGACTTCATCAAGACAAAATCTTTTGCACAGCAAAAGAAACAGTCCACAAAACCAAAAGACAACCGACAGAATGGGAGAAGATATTTGCAAATAACATATCAGATAAAAGGCTAGTATCCAAAATCTATAAAAAACTTATTAAACTCAACACCCAAAGAACAAATGATCCAATCAAGAAATGAGCAGAAGACATGAACAGACATTTTTCCAAAGACGACATCCAAATGGCCAACAGACACATGAAAAGTGCTCAACATCGCTCGGCATCAGGGAAATCCCAATCAAAACCTCAATGAGATACCACCTCACACCAGTCAGAATGGCTAAAATTAACAAGTCAGGAAATGACAGATGTTGGCGGGGATGCGGAGAAAGGGGAACCCTCCTACACTGTTGGTGGGAATGCAAGCTGGTGCAGCCACTCTGGAAAACAGTATGGAGGTTCCTCAAACAGTTGACAATAGAGCTACCATACGATCCAGCAATTGCACTACTGTGTATGTACCCCAAAGATACAAATGTAGGGATCCGGAGGGGTACATCCACCCCGATGTTTATAGCAGCAATATCCACAATAGCCAAACTGTGGAATGAGCCAAGATGTTCATCAACAGATTAATGGATAAAGAAGATGTGGTGTATATATATATATATACAATGGAATATTGTGCAGCCATCAAAAGGAATGAAATCTTGCCATTTGCAATGACGTGGATGGAATTGGAGGGTATTATGTTGAGCGAAATAAGTCAATCAGAGACAGACATGTATCATATCACCTCACTGATATGAGGAATTCCTAATCTCAGGAAACAAACTGAGTGTTGCCTGAGTGGTGGGGGGTGGGAGGGATGGGGTGGCTGGGTGATAGACATTGGGGAGGGTATGTGCTATGGTGAACACTGTGAAGTGTGCAAGACTGTTGAATCACAGATCTGTACCTCTGAAACAAATAATACATTGTATGTTAAAAAAAAGAAGAAGAAGATAGCAGGAAGGGAAAATTTAAGGGGGGGAATCAGAGGGGGAGACGAACCATGAGAGACTATGGACTCTGAGAAACAAACTGAGGGTTCTAGAGGGGAGGGGGTTGGGGGATGGGTTAGCCTGGTGATGGGTATTAAAGAAGGCACGTTCTGCATGGAGCACTGGGTGTTTTATGAAAACAATGAATCATGGAACACTACATCAAAAACTAATGATGTAATGTATGGTGATTAACATAATAAAATTTAAAAAATCCAAAAAAATTAATTCCTAGTCTTAACCTGGTAAAGTCCAACATGATTCTTAAAAACTGTAAGCAAAATCTATGTGCTGGCCATGCAGAATCAAGTCCAAAATATGGACCATGTCTAATAACATTTGGCTAGGAATTTCTTTTTACTTTATAAGTAACAGAAATCTGTCAACTTTATCAAATGATTGAAAGCTTATTTTCTAAAACTTATGCATCCATTTTGATTCCTGTATCCCTTGCACTTCAGTCATCCATGAAATTACATGCCCATAGATGCAAGAAAAGAGAACAAAGAAAATAAGCATCGATTTCTGCATTTCAAGTAGAAGCATCTAGAAAAATGGGTGGAAAAGGAGGAGTCTGAGGCCTCCCTAAGCCTGAGATGCCCTCCCTAAGCCTGAGATCCCAGGGTGAGAAAGGATGGACTCAGTCTCCTAACTTTATGAGGCACTAAGAGAAAGTAAAGCCCCAGCCACATGTTAGTATCCCAGTGAGGCAGAAAGACACCAGAGATGGCTTTGTTTGGGCAATTTCCCCAGTTCCTTGTATGGAATGAAAATAACAGCATTACTCATGAGCATGTGCAAACGGGGCAGAATTTTGAAGATATCTACACAGAAATACTGTGTTCATTGTGAGCCCAGGAAAAGAAAAGGGGGGGGGGGGCATTCTTAGCAGTCAATGAAGATATAGAATGAGGACCAAGATACCATCCCCCCATGCAGATAGATCAACATATATAAACATCCCCAGACCGTATATGCATGCCTGAGAACATAGAAAAAGGCTTTATATTACTGAGTTTTTTGCTTTTTTAACCACCCACATAATGGAGATCATAAGCAAGATAAATTATAGAAAAATAAGGAAATTCTTATGTGTTTTGTTTTATATAGAAACAGTTTCTGCTTAAAATTTATATAAACAATAAAGTATTCACCAAGTATTATATATTAATCATGACAATCCTGTTTTAGCCAATTGAATAATAAAAGTAAAAGTGCATTTATTGTGCATTTACTATTACCTAGCCATTACATTAACAATTTTAAATTTATTATCTAATGTAACCCTCACAAAAGTGTGTTGAGGGAGGTATTACTATAATTGCTAGTTTATTGATGAAGATGATGAGGCTTAGAGAGGGTCAATGAATTAGAGCAGGTTAGCATGCTAGAGATGGTTAGTACATCAGAAAGTGGTGGTACATCAGACAAGATTAGTACAACAAAGAGGGTTAGCATCCAAGAGAGGGTTAGCATATCAGAGAGGGTTAGTAAATTGCCTAAGATTATAGAGATAATAAGAGGCAGACCTAGAGCTCAAAGGCACTTTGTTTGTATCCAAAATCAATGCTTTTTAACCCATGTATGGTACCAATTTAATGCAGAAAGGAGACACTCCCTATAAATTTTCTAGAGACATAAAACTCTGCCTTACCCTTCAAAGAATGCAACTGTGTGGAGCAAATCTTTCTCAAAAGAAAACATTCTGAAGCTCTACCATCTTCCCTTCAATATTTACATGTAAACCACACAGATGCCACATTTTTGTCATTGACATGATAGCTGAAGAAAGTCTACCACATTCTTTTTTGGCAGTTTTATTTACTGTCCAAAATAATTACATTGGGGGGCAAGTTTTTATATCCAGTGCTTCTTCTCCCTGAATGTTCTTCAGCACCCACTATGATATTAGAAATGTATTAAGTTTTCTCAAGTAATTTTAATAATCATTCTGTTTGTTCCATCAGAAAGGCATTTGATTTAAAAAAAAAATCTTATTAAGTGTACCTTTCTATCATGGTCACTTTCTAGCCCAGCTGTCTGAGTAGGAACTTAGGGAATTCTCCTGATATGAATTGAATTGGGTAGGGATGGATATTTAGCCAGAAAAAGATGAGTGATAAGATTCATTATAAGAGAAGGAGCGCAAGATTTAGAGAAAAGTTGGAGATTTCTGTGTAGAACATATAAAGCTCTATGATAATCTGGAAATGTTCAATAGGCTAGGAGAAACTCAGCTATAGGTCTCTGGGAAGAGGTCAAACCTAGTCAAATACAGAAAGGAAGAAATGGGCAGATGGTCAGAGTCCAAAGCAAAGAAAAAAAAATTGACACTCAAGTATGGTGACAGGAAGATTATGGAAACTTCAGGGTCACCAAAATAATAGCCTAATTTATTCTTTGTCTCTTGTTTCTGGTCATCTCTCTTACCAATATTCTTTTTTAAAATTTTATTTTATTATGTTATGTTAATCACCATACATTACATCATTAGTTTTCGATGTAGTGTTCCATGATTCATTGTTGGCGTATAACACCCAGTGCTCCATGAAGAACGTGCCCTCTTTAATACCCATCACCAGGCTAACCCATCCCCCTCCCCCTTCCCCTCTAGAACCCTCAGTTTGTTTCTCAGAGTCCATAGTCTTTCATGGTTCATCTCCCCCTCTGATTTCCCCCCTTCATTCTTCCCTTCCTGCTATCTTCTTTTTTTTTTTCTTGATTCACTTTTCTCCCAACATCTTTAAAAACTAATTCTCCTATTTCATACATGCAGAGAACTTTTCCAGCCCAACAATACTAGTATCAACGTATGATGGAGCAAAAGGCAAAACTGTGTGAGCACCAAGGTATTAGAAAGAAATTAGATAAATCCTAATTTTTTTGAATATACCAAACTAGACTTATAGCACATTTTTCTGTAGTTAAGGAATAGAAAAGTTTAAACTTTGTTGTGTTTTATTTTTTATTTATTTTTTTAAGATTTCATTTATTTATTTGTCAGAGAGAGAGAGACAGAACACAAGCAGGGGGGGTGGCAGGCAGAGGGAGATGTAGGTTCCCCGCCGAGCAGGGAGCCCAATGTGGAACTCGATCCCAGGACCCTGGGATCATGACCTGAGCTGAAGGCAGCCCGCTTAGCTGATTGAGCCACCCAGGTATCCCCTTTGTTGTGTTTTTTAAAATACCTATACATGTAAGGTCTTTCTTTTCTTGTGTTTTGGCTAAGATGGGGTTACTTGAGAAGCAACTACATCAAATGGTAATCTAAATGACAAACTAAGCATTTCCTTTCTGCTTCTCATCCTACTGAACTGACAATTCTTATACTCAGATGTCTGGGTGTTTTAGGCTTTAATGCTCAGAGTAGAATATCATTTGTTATATCACTAAACTTGACAAACTACTGCAAACTGAGATTATTCCCATCACTGTACTTCCAGATTTCTATCTCTAATGAAGCAATACAAATTGGCTTAACCATGAATTATCAAAGGTGCCATTAACAATAGTGTTCAATTAATGCTAAAATTTTCAATTTGTCTCATGCCTAAAACTATAATGATTCCTTCTTAAATATTAATAATGTTAGATACTATTATAATAGCTGTTATAGAAACTCAAAGGGAGGTGTTAGCTCTTATTAGTTTAAATTATAACACTAAAGAAACTCAGGGGTTCAAATTAAAATCTTCCACTATACACCTGAAAGGAAAAATCTAAAACTCTAAAGAAGGAATTGCAGAGAATGGAACTGAGATGAGGTGGAGGGAAGAAAAGTTTTTCTAAATATTATCTATTTTAATTTCTCCATTTAAAGAGAAAACATAGGAGCCTAACTTATTCCAAGCCTCAGAAATGTTTAATTATTCATGTGGAACAAAGAAACAGCACCCTAGGTGCAATTAGAGGTGGAGACTTCCCCCAGAAGGAAACTTTTATCTTTTATATCTTTTATAGAAGTCCTATGAAAAATATAGCTGCATCTTCTCCGAGTCTTATAAGGAGTAGATACACTGTAGGCATTTTCAGACAAAGCTGGGCCTTCTTAATTAGCATTGCCATATAAATAAAATAGTGGTCTACAGCTTTTATGTATTTTATTCTTTCAAGCTCACTATCTTTAAATACTAATTATTCCACTTTCTTCTGAATAAGACTGTGACAAGATCTGGATGAAAACTTCTGGTAGTATAGCCATCGAAATGTTATAAAGGCCACAAGGAAAGGTGAGGATTTGATTGTCTTTCTGCCCAAATTAAAAAAAAAAAATAGCCTAAAAGCCTCCAAAATGTCAAGGAAAGTATCCTGGAACATAATCCCTATATGGTTCTCTAATCTGATGGAGATATTCTTTTACTTCTCTCTCCACTTCTTCTAAAGCTGTTCCTTCCATTTAGAGTTCTCTACCTACCTTTCTTGTCTTCCCAAACCACAGATACCACCCCAAACCAAGTTCATGTTACTTCACCTTGGAATGTACTAATTCAACTATTCTAACTTCAAAAGGGCTATCTTCCCTCTTTCTGCACTATTGGTGCAGAAAACTACAGGTTTGTAATTTTCTTTGCTTACATTTCCTCCAGCAACAACATAAGTACTTGGAGAACAAATTAACACATCAGTGTCATCATTATGATCTCCACAGCTCTTACTACTGGCATAATCTATAGACAGCTAATCCGGCTATACACTGAACTCTCAATCTTGAACTCCTCTGTTACCAACTTTATGATATTGAGCAAACATCAAAGTATTATTTGCTTCAGTGTCTTATTATGAGGACTAACTAGGATCTTACATGTAAAGTATTTAATATACACCTAGCACACAATAAGAGCCTAATGAATGTTAGAGAGTATATGGGTCATTCATTATTAAGGAAAGAATAGATGTGTCAATTTGCACAATTCCAGGGTGCACTATTTACATTTCAGTCTATGTGAATAGAAGGATGAAACTCTACTTTTATTCTGTTTATCACAGGCATGTCATATTTACTATTTTTTTCTCTTAGTGCTATTTGTTAGAATTTGCGATAAACTTTAAAAGAGTACAATAATGGAAAAGACACAATTTCACTGCCCTCCTGTAAATTACCATCTATTGTAAAAGGGAGTCTCATTTTATTACCATGAACATGGTACTTGCTAGGTTCCCCCAGCATTTAGTGTAGGAGTTGAGTTCTTTATCCTGCAATTACTTTGTGACATTTCTTTGCTGCCAACTACCAAGTTCAAAGTTTTGATAGGATGTGTCAGACAGACATGATCTGCCAGCATGTCTCATTCCTCCCAACTGATTAATCTATAAAGATAAAATGAACATGTAAAGCTATGGGATTCTCCAAGTCCAAAAGTGAACAAACCTCCAAAAAGGTAAAGCAGACTTGATTTTTTTCCCTTTAAAACCCTTTCTTTCAGCTTTGCCTTACAAGTTGTGAGATGCCTGGGGCTAAACTTTGACTGAAAATTCATCTCTGATTCAGTAGCTTTTTTTTTTTTTGAACTGTCTACTTCTTTGATCTATTCCATCTCCTTTTTGTTGGTCTTTTATCTCCAAATAATAAATTTCTTCAATCTGAGATAGATACCTCAGGTGCAGTAACCAGTAACAGATTGCTGGTAGAGGATCCTTTTGTGTGAGTACAAATGCCCATATAGGATACAAAATAACCATACACACCACCGTTCTGTGCAAAGAGCAAATCATGAGCCCATTCCTTTGAAATTATCTCCTTGATTTCAGTTATATCAAAATATCAAGAATTTTGCCCAGTTGAATATTTAATAAATATATCACCATGGACCTCAATATTCAAAATCTACTAAGGCAAATGAGTAGGTGGGCAATCATTAATAACATACACTTGAGTAGTAGATTAATTATAAATGCATCTGAATCTGTATTGGGGCAATATTCAAGAGAGACACTGGAAGCTCTGTGAAATCAGAGTAAAACAGTTCTCCATGTCCCATCCCATGTCTTTCAAACCTCTACTCTCGCTTTAGCAGAAATAAAATAGGGGTTCTATAATTCCATGTCTTCTGGGAGAGATCCTCTCTCCTGCTCCACTCCAACACCCTAGCCTGTCCATCACTCCATTGACTTGGAGACCATTAGCACTAATGGTATTTTCCTTTTGTTCCTATTTTCATTGGTCACTTTTAAAACATCATTTCCCAAATTATACCTACACCCACTTTCTAGTCTTGACATAGGTTATTATATTATTTTTTAAACCAATCTCTCACTATTCTCCACTTCTTAAAATTTTTTCACTATGTCCTATGGAACTTGTCATTCATCAGAAACATCTTCCATATCTTTAATCTCTTCTCTTAATGTTTCCTTTTCCTTTGCCTTCTAGCAGAACTCTGGTTCTCCCAGGAGACTTTTCTTCCTTGTCAGCCTTCTCAAGTGGAGGATAACTACACTCTTGTTTTCTAGATGGTAGACAGATATGTTCCATGGTCTTCATTGCCAATCTTAGACCATTCCTACTCCATTCTCCCTATAAACCACACATTTTGAATCTTATGTGTGGGGATTCACAGTGCCTGGATAGATAAAATCTGACTTGTATATGCCTCTCTGGATGAGACTAATTGAAAAGCAAAGGAGGAGTGCCTGGAACGCTGGGCCTCCTTTGAAGGTTCTAAGCTGAAAGCAGCCAGATTCTTACTGCTGCTCAAGGTCCTCATCTAGGGAGTAAATGTTTAAAATACAGGCACCAATAGTGGTCATGTACTTCATGAACTCTTGTCTTGCACGCACATCACAAGCACTGCTGCTCTTAACATGTACTGCCCCATATCTTCTGTCCTGATCATTAAAGCTACATACACATTCCTTCTTGTTTTTCTTTTGCATGTAATGTATTGATAAAACTCACAACAAAAGTGGAGACAGAGCTTGGCTTGAGACCTTTTGCCACTAGGGCGTCTGGTCTCCTCGCCCTCTCTTTTCTCCTACTTTGGTGTCTGGAGTAATCTTTCCATTCGCCATCTCAGGGTTTGCTGGCCAAACCCAACACTTATGCTGTAAGACCATGACACTCATTACTCCTCTTTACTACACTTATCTATAAATTCTAGTTCTCATCATCTTGTGTCTAGAAGATTTTTATACCCTAACCTACTGTTATTTTCTTTCATACTACTCCTGTTATATTTTGTACCTATTGTATTAAAAGGTACCAGGGATTTGGTTTCATTCAGTCATGGTAAGGCCAACAGTTTAGGTGCCAGTTGCCTTTGAAAAGATAGTTTGTTACTTATAGTTCTCAAGGGAAGTGGACACACCACACTAAACAGGGTCACATAAAGAAGTACTAGATGGGTCAGGAGGCAGAAGGAGGCAAAGAAAAAACATGGAGAGAGACTTTATTAGGCTTATTGAGGGAAGGAATGGACAAAACAGAATAGGTAAACAGAGTAAGTTTAAGATTGGATAGTTTTAATAATTTTAGTGGTCTCTGGACTATAGAGGTGGTTCCAGCTTGTCCATTATCTGGTCCCGGAGTGACTTAGAGCAAAGGGAATATTGGCTTGGTATGTCTTGTCCATATGCCCCGTTCTACATTAATTTCACTTCTTTTTTTTCAGATATTATTTATTTATTTGACAGAGAGAGAGAGACAACAAGAGAGGGAACACAAGCAGGGGGAGTGGCAGAGGGAAAAGCAGGCTTTCCACAGAGCAGGGAGCCCGATGTGGGGCTCGATCCCAGAACCCTGGGATAGTGACCTGAGCTGAAGGCAGATGTTTAACGACTGAGCCACCCAGATGCCCCTCATTTTACTTCTTAACCAGCTTAAATTTCATTTCCCATCATTAAAATTACTTCCTTGTATATACCATCATTCCTTTGGCTTTCTTTCATTCCTTACACTTGCTTAACAAAATTCCTACTGCAGATACATCTATGTACCCACATACAACTGTACCTCATCAGCTGAAAAGTTAGAGGAAAACATACCACTGCTAATGAATGTCACTTTAATTTCATGATTATTATTCTGAAGACCATTATCCTTCCTGTCTTACAATTGTACTACATTTCTCAATCTCCAAGTCCCTAGACATCTATTTCACACTCTCTCTCTTCAAATCTCCAAAACCTTCTCCTCGTGCTTATGCTCAACTGATGATTTTGTTTTCTACTTCATTTCCACACATTCCTAATACCACTTTTACTCAAGCTTCCCTGCATTTGTGCCAATGTATTCTATCTTCCCCATCTTCCCTTATGCTATACTATAAATGACCCAGATCCTAGTTAACCACTTACACTTTTAAACTTTAATTCATCCCTTCTCCCCTAGTTAAGGCCACTTTCCCCACAATCTTCCCTCACTTTCATGTACCACCAGGTTCTCTCTCTGTTGGAGCAATTCATTTTCACACAAGCATACTATAATTTATGATCCTCTCTCCCACACCTCCCCCCAAAAACCTCTCTTTCAATTTGATTTCTCCTCCAGCTAACTCTACATTTTTGTGACTCCATACAACAAAAGTCTTTGAAAGATCTGTCTATACTGATTTTCTTCCAATTTACCCCTCCTATTTTTTCTTCAGCCCATTTAATTTAGACATTTCCCTTCTACTGTTCCACTAGAAGTTCTATTACTCAGGGTCACCAATAATCTCTGAGTTGTGTATTCCAATGATTAAATCTCAGTTTTCCTTTTATTTGACCTATCTGTAGCATTTGACACCATTGATCACTCCTCTCCATCATGGAAGGAAAAGAACTTTCTTCTATCAGTTTCCTAAATTTGATACCCTCCTGATTTTCTTTCCTACCTGACAGGCTCTTTCTTATCACCTCCTTTTGTTTATTTTTTCTCACTTCCCTTACTTTTTAGGTTCAGAATATTCCACATCTCAGTAACTTGGACAATTTCTCTTCTCTATACTATTCCCTTGTTGACCTTACTCAGTCTTATGATTTTGAATACCATCTAGTGATGATATTTCCCAAATGTATAAATTCAGGTCAGAGTTCTCCCTGATCCCCAAACTTATAACAAAATGTACAAGTAAATCTTCACTTCTACAAGTAGATCTTCACATGGCAACTTAACACCTTTAAAATAATATTGCCAATCTCCACCTCAAAATTGCTTCCCTATCTATATAAATAGAAACACCATCATTCTGGATATTCTGTGAAAAAACATTTTTCTTTCATATCCATCAATGTCCCTGTTCCAGATACATCCAGAATCTGACCGTAGATCTTCACCTCCACCATTATCTCCCAGATTCAGGCCACCATTATCTCTCCTCTGGATTAATGCAATAACCTCCTAACATCTCCCTGCTCCTGTTCTTGTCCCCCATAATCTATTTGCAACATAGAAGCATAGTTTCCATGTCATTCAAAATAGAAACAAATTCTTTACAGCAGCCTACCAAGTTCTAAGGAGCTATCAGTCCCCTCATTCTCCAATCTCATTTCTTCCTATTTTCCCTACTATATTCACTCTGCTCCAGCCATATTTTTCTTGCTGCTCCTCAGACATACTCGACCCACTCCTGCCTCAAGGTACTGCATGCTTTTCTCTGTCCCTAAAATGCTCTTTTCCAGATGTCTATATGGCTCATTCTCTCACCTACTCTTGGTCTTTGTTCAAATGTCCTCTTGTCAATGAAACTACTTAAAAATACCAGATTTGAAATTTTAGGCCTCACTCCATCATTGCCTCACCCTTTTCCCTCCACTGTTCTTTTCCATATTGCTTTGAACCATCCCACATACCTTATATTTCAATTACTTATTTATATTATGTTAATAAATATGCACCCTCTTTCTGTCCTCTCCTCAAAGACTCTACCAGAAGGTAAGCCCTTTGGGAACAGAGATTTGAATCTCTAGTGCTAGGTACAGTGCTGGGTATACAGTAGGTGCTCAATTAATTTGTGTTGAATAAATGAATATGAATCAATAGAGTAGGAAGGAATCAAGAATCAGCACCTCTACTTTCTTCTCCTTCAGATATTCAGAGATTTTATCTTTCTCTCTCCTCTCTGAATCTTATAAGCAATTCCTTATTTCTTGAAATATTTTCTACTAATCATTAAAACCTCATTAAGGTTTTCATTTCCATGACAAATGCCTGATATTACCTATGAATTTCAAGAGTGTGTGCCATCTTAAATGGATGTCAGGTGATGGAGGAATGATGGTGCCTCTTTTCTGTGTCCCTGAATCTACAGTCTTACCTACACCCTATTTGAATCATCTCTCCCCCTGTGCACTTGCTAACCTCGGTAACATATAGTATAACTGAGAGAAAAATGAGTGAGTGCATCATATTTAAACCCAGTTATGTAGGCACAGCTTTTGCTAACTCTGGATAAGACTGGCTAGGCTTATAACAAACTATTACCCACTTGGCTGATTTAGTCTTCCCATTCAGCCACGTAAAAATGCCACCTGCTACTCACTTGATTGGATATGGAATGATGTGAACATTTACTAAAGAAGACAGAAAAATAACACAGCATTTGTGATTCATGTGTTAAAATTAATCTTCTTTCTCTATCCCTCCCTCTTTCCATCTCTCTCTGTCATATCTCTTTCACAACAGACTGTGTTACCCCAATATTGAGCCCATTACGTTATTGCATTTTTACTTTCATTCTGGGCTGTCTGTTCTCCAAATATATCTATCTATTCAACTGCCTCTTTTATGAAAAGATTATTGATAGCTAAGTCCACATTAGAGATTTCCAGTGAGATGCAGCATATTCCCTCAACAATCTAAAGAAAAGATTTATAATGTCATTGTAGAATATCATTCAGATACCTTGGCCCATTAAGTTGCAATTGATGCTTAACTAATGTGCTTTTTCTTGAAGTGCCTATCTTTCCACGGCAATAGATAGCAATATGCTAGGAGATGGAGATGTGATGGGTGATGGTTCAGCTTAAGATTGCTATCTAGGAGAGAGGCTAACTAGAGTTCAAAGGGAATTTTATATTCATATACAGTCATATCTGAGGAAGTAGCCTTTCTTTAATCAGATTAAAATTCTTACCTATCAAGACTAAATCTCATATTTTTACTGTTATTTTTAACTAAACTAGAGAAACAGGAAAATAGGATTTGGATTTATGAAACTGTAAATTAAGTACCTGGCAATAAAAAAAGCTCATCAGATATCCTTTATATTTTCAGATCAAGTAAAACAAACAAACAACAACAAACACCTTTGCAGTTTTGGTTCATTTTTTAGGTACCTATGTCCTCAGTTTTCAGAGATAACACTATTGATTGGTCCATGCTTAGACCATTTTCTTAAACAAGAGACTAAAATTTCCACAAAATGCTTGCAAGATATTCCCACATTAATACCTAGACAATACTGCAAATTTAGCACCTTAAAAACTCGACTGCTTCTCTGCCCCAGGATACTTCTTCTTCTTTCTTTTCGGGAAACAGAATGGCATAATGATTAACAACCAGGACTGGGGTATAAGACAACAGGAGTTTGGGTCCCAGCTGTGATACTAACCAATTGTTTTACTCTGGCTGGGCAGACTCCTTAACCTCCCTGATCCTTCGCTTTTTATCTGAAAAATGGGGATAACAAGAGCATATCTGACTCAGAGGTTTGTTATGAGGCTTAAACATTGATCTCATTGAAATCTCTATAGGAGTATTAGCTGTTTTATCACTGTTATTTCTTTGTTTCCTATCTTGATTAATAACAATAATCATCTTTCAAGTTACCCTAGCTAAAAATTGGAAGGTTGTATTTAATACCTCTCCTTCTAAAATAATTTAGTTACCAAACTATTTCTATCACATAAGAGTGTTTTTATCTGCTCCTCTCCTTTTCATTTTCTCTGTCATCATAGTAGTTCCTATCTAAATTATGTTTCTCTGGTTATTGAACTAGAACTAGACGTAACTATTCTACCTCTTTCCAATCTATCTGTCATACTACCTTCTGATTTATCTTGCTAAAAGTGGGCTAAGATCATGTCTCCTTCAATCCCCTAAAACCTTCAGTCTCTCTCATCACCCACAGAAAAAGCTTTTCAGAATAGTATTCTAGGTTTTCCTCAATCTGGTTTTAAGCTAGTCTTCCAAGTTTATGTTCTGGTACACACTCTACCTTCTCCATATTTGGCTTTTAACCAAACATTCCCATTCATCTGTATTCATTTTCATATAGTTCCGTCAACCTTTCCTACTTCTCTACCTATAAAAATCCTATTCATTTTTTTAAACTAGGCTTCCAAGTTTATTATCATGACATTTTAACAAAACATACTTAATGTTGAAATATAGGACTTTAAACATTGAATTTAACAGGTTTAGATGAACTGAAATGATATTTTATTTAAAGGAGGGTGGAACTTCATGGTCTGGGAAATACTTACTTGCAAATATAAGTGTATAATTGAATACTGGCTTAAGTTTGTATTACAGAAAACATTGAATTTTCGCATTTAAAACATTGATTTGTACTTTATTTTTAAATAGTTAAATATACAAGTTGATCTTATGGACTTAATGTTGACCTTTCCCCTCCTTTATCTCACAGTGTCATATATTGCTCGTTTCCTTATTTGGAATGTTTTATTGTAATTAATTCAGCTGTATCTCTCATTTTTTTTTTTGTAGATATACTACATTACTTTTTTTTCAAAATGGGGAGAAAAAGCAATTAGAACTCTGAAGTTACTGAGTCTCTGTCCCTTGCTTATAGCATACCATGTTTCTTCTTCTTTGTCTTAATTTTAGGGACCATTACCTTAAAGTGATCATCACAAATGTAAAATACCAAGTTAAACCTTACAAAAGATTTCTGCCCAAAATCTTCATACAGGTATGAAATTATTAGTAGAGTATAGGATCATAACTGTATTGCAAACTTGGATATACCTTTTTTGGTTTTTAATATTATATTTTAAAATATGTTAAAGGATAAGCAATATATATATATATGTATATATATATATATATATATACATAGAGAGAGAGAGAGAGTATCATTTTAAGGCCCTTGCACCTCTGTGTTAACATCTGGGTGCCTTGTGCATTATCTGTAATTGGCATTACAGGCCAGGACAATCCTATCCATTTTTAAAGCCATATCTCAAATTTCCTTTAGGAAATCCCTTCCAATCCAGATTGATTAATACAGTATTTCTTGTCTTTCTCCCTGGTTTGCCATTTTTAAAGAACTTACCCCATTTTGCCTTGCATACACTTTTATTTTAATGTCTGTCTCTATATTCAGTTATAAATTCCTTGAGAACAGAAATTGTATTATTTTCTAGTTTTTACCTTTAGCACTTTCATAGTCCTATCATGAAGACACTCAATAAATGTTTGTTAAATAGAACAGTTGATTTTAATTCCAGAGTGATTTATTAATTGCATCTATTTGTCAAATGTCCTACAAAACAATAAAACAAGCAATGGAATAAAATGGAGTTACTGCAGAGCACCTGGGTGGCTCAGTCATTAAGTGTGTGCCTTGATCCCAGGGTCCTGGGATCGAGCCCCACATGGGGTTCCTTGCTCAGCTGGGTTTCTGCTTCTCCCTCTCCCACTCCCCCTGCTTGTGTTCCCTCTCTCACTGTGTCTCTGTCAAATAATAAAATCTTAAAAAATTTTAAGAAAGTAAAATGGAGTTATTGCTCTTAAATGGCTTATAGTAAATTAAACTCAATTTTTGACATCTGTGAAAAGCAATTCAGATGTGTCTAATTTTCATTTTCTGAGATTATTCCATATAGGCATGCCTGACAGCTGAAAATGCCCAAAGCAACCATGAGGGAAAAAAGGATCTTATATTGACCTAGGATAGAAAAAAAAAATACAGTGATATTAAAGGTAGTATTATAGACAAAACACTTGTGTTTCCCCAAAATTCATATGTTGAAGACCTGATCCCAAATGGGATGATAAAAAGGTGGGCCTTTGGGAAGTAATTAGGTTTAGATGAGACCATGGAGGTAGAGGTCTCATGATGAGATTAGTGTCCTTTTAAGAAAAGCAAGCAACACCAGATCTTTCTCTCTCAGCTATGTGGAGATATAGCAAGAAGGTGGTCATCTGCAAGCCAGGAAGAGGGCCTCACCAAGAACCAAATCTGCTAGCACCTTGATCTTGGACTTCCCAGTCTTCAGAACTGGGAAATAAATGTTTGTTGTTTAAGCCATCCAGTCTATGGTATTTTGTTAGAGTAGCCCAAGCTGAGTAGGACAGATCAGCTTGTATGTTTTTCAGTATCTGAACTTGAGGATTCTGAGAATCCTCCCTCAGTCTTCAATTGACCTATATCCAAGTTCTAAGAAGAATTGGAGCACTTGTGAAAAATCTCAATCAGAAAATACTTTCCAGAGCTTTTCAACCTTAGGTTTCCTGAACAAGGCAAACTACCCAGTTACTGTGCTCTCATAGCCCCTAGTTTACAACATTGCATTTTTCCTTTTGGTCATTTCAAATATTTTGGAAATGCGCGCGCGCACACACACACACACACACACACACACACAGTTTACCATTATGCCATTGTTTTCTATTTTAGTTTAAAATAAATTTCTCTCCTTCCACCATTACTACTTGGAAGTAAATTTATGAAAGTTCAGCTTTTCCAAAACTTATATTTTAAAAGCAATTAATATATGTATCTTCTTCCATAAGCCTGAGAAGTGTTAGTTTATCTCTTTATCCACACTATCAGCTATGATGCCTTGTAGGTATGTGACCTTTAATATTAATCTCTATCATCTGTTCAGTGTTTACTAAGCATTTGGAGTTGTGTTAAGTACTTTGAACATACAATTTTAATCTTATAAAAATACTGAAAGATGGATGCCACTCTAATTCCTATATTTCACAAGAGTTAACTAAAGATTAGAGAAATTAAAGAACTTGTTTTCCTATGTTTGAGTGGTGAGTGCTGAATTTAAATGGTAAATCTAGCCCAAGAAACATTCATCAAGCCACTATATTGTATTGTGTTCTCAATGTTTTTAAGTAAATGAGTGCATAAAACCGATATAAAAAAGATTTGAGGGCATAAAATGCTGTTTTGTTTGGTCATTCTACCCTCTACCTCCACTTTAAACCTATTAAATTTATACAGAAAATTAGTTTTGAAAATCCATTGAAAATCTCTTAATAATCTCTGCTAGTGGAAATAAGCTATGGAAAAAAAGTAGATTACCCAAAAGTCATGTGTTTTTGCCTTTGAAGTCAATCATATGGCTTTGTATATTATCTGTACCTTCCTAATTACATATAACTTAGGCTAAAACTGAAATGAATAATGGAATAATTTTTTGAGCCCCTCATGATCGAAAAATAATAGAGCAAATTTGGCCCCTGCTAAATATTCTAAAATTAAGTATTTTCAAATCCTTAACAGGGTTTATTCACTTATAGATCACTGGGAATTTTAGAACTTAGCTTCCAAAAGTGATGAGCATATGCTTTAGTGCTATATGTGTATTGATCAAATGCCTCTCCCCTTTGAAACCAGGTAGCACGTATTACTTTTACTACATATTGACACTTAATTATTCCTGATCTCACTCTACTAATTACTAGCAAATGCTCTTGGGATACTAATGTCAACCTAGCTGCTCTGTAAAAGGGGAGGGTATGAATATTTAGATGAGCTCGGTCTTTCCCTTGAGATGAGTATTAATTCTTAAAGTACTTCAATAGAACCCCAGTCCTTGAAAATATAGAGAAAATTCACTAGAATAGAAAACCTCTAAGGTCTATTTTTAATGCCAGAAATTCTAAACTCCATGACACATCATATTAAAAGAATATTTTATTTTGGTGCAGCCATGTCTTACTTCTTTAGTTACCCTGCAGGTTCCCTCGAGGCAGAGATCATATTTTACATGGTTGGTTGAATCCATGTTAAAATATTCAATAAGCATTCACTGAAACAATGCACAAATAGACTCTACTGTACAACTACCAGATCCAACATAGCTTGAAGGATAGGAACACAGGTTTATGTATCTCAGGAGCATCTGATTCACTATGGGAGGGGGAGGGGGTCAATAAAGGATGCCTCCTAACAGATGTCCTATGAACTCTATTTGTTCCTCCTGACAAAATTACTGCTCCATTAAACACACTATTTGTGCATGATTTTTCCTTCTGTATCTGGCTAAAGTTATTTCCCCATGCCTTTGATTGTATTCAGCATAACTTTTCTCCAGTAATGGTACCTTCTAGCCCACATTCATTCATGTGATATGGCATGTTTGATCTACTCATATCCCGCCACCAAGCCATGATCCATAGGACATGAGTGCCTGTTCCTGCATTGCAGTTTGATGTCTGTTTGACTATGAATGTAGTAGTTGCAAGCAGACAGTGTTGACAAAGGAAAGGACAGGGATTTGGAAAGAAAGCTTCTTTAGAATGTAAGGTAGTATACAAGATGATGAAGCAGGTGGGGGAGATCAAGCCAAAAAAGAAGGAATCTGCTAAATTAATTAAAATAAACATAGGAATTTGCTTGAGGGAACACTATGTGGAATATTTTGTCAGATTAAGTGCATGGCTTTAATTTTTATTATTTATATAATACATGAATTTGTTTTGTGGTGTGTATTTGTGGTGTTTGTCTGCTGCAGCCAGTTGCTTATTACACTTTGAGTCTCAAAAGCTAATAACAAAGTGGTGTGTGTGGAGTGTGCATGTGTGTGTGCTCACTAACTATGAATTGTATGATTTGTGTTTTACTTCTCTGTGATCCTCAAATTTTTCTTTTGCTCTCTCAGTCACTAAATGAATGTGTGTATTTTTATAAACCTAATTGTAGTTCACTAAAAGCAAAAATCTGAACTACAGAAAATATACAGACATACCTTGGAGATATTGCAGGAAGTATTCCATGCCACCGCAATAAAGTGAGTATCATAATAAAATGAGTCCAATAAAATTTTTGGCATATAAAAGCTATGTTTGTACTATACTGTAGGCTATTTAGTGTGCAATAGTATTATGTCTAAAAAAACACCTATATACCTTAATTAAAAAATATTTTATTGCTAAAAAAATGCTAACCTCCATCTGAGCTTTCAGCAAGTCATTATCTTTTTGTTGGTGGAGGGTCTTGCCTCAGTGACTGATGACAGATTGGGGTGGTGGTTGTTAAAGGTTGGGGTGTCTGTGGCAATTTTTTAAAATAAGGTAACAGTGAAGTTTGCTACATCAACTTTCCCAAATTATTTCTCTGTAGTACGTGATGCTGTTTGACAGCATTTTATCCACAGAACTTTTTTTTCAAAATTGGTGTCGATCTTCTCAAACCCTGCAGTTGTTTTACCAACTAACTTTAAAAATATTCTAAGTCCTTGGTTGTCATTTCAACAATCTTCACAGCATCTTCACCAGGTGTAGATTTCATCTCAAGAAACCATTTTCTCTGCCCATCCATAAGAAGCAACTCCTCACCTGTTAAAGTTTTATCATGAAATTGCTGTAATTCAGTCACATCTTTAGGTTCTACTTCTAATTCTAGTTCTCTTGCTATTTCTTTCACATCTGCAGTTATTTCTCCATTGAAGTCTTGAACCGCTCAAAGTCATCCATGAGGGCTGGGATCGACTTCTTCCAAACTCCTATTAATATTGATGTTTTGACATCTTCCCATGAATCACAAATGTCCTTTAAGGCATCTAGAATGGTGAATCCTTTCCAGAAGGTTTCAATTGACTTTGCCCAGATCCATCAGATGAATCACTATCTGTAACTATAGACTTTCAAAATGCGTTTCTTTAATAAGACTTGAAAGTCAAAATTAC
This sequence comes from Zalophus californianus, assembly GCF_009762305.2. NCBI lineage: Eukaryota > Metazoa > Chordata > Mammalia > Carnivora > Otariidae > Zalophus > Zalophus californianus. Next base: position 36,040,171 of record NC_045605.1, read on the forward strand.
TCTTTAATCTCATAGGCTACATAATAGATGTTGTGTTAGCAAGCATAAAAACAACAGTATGATAGTAACATCAAAGATCACTGATCACAGATCACCATAACAAATGCAATAATGAAAAAGATTAAAATATTGTGAGAATTATCAAAATATGACACAGAGACATAAAGTGAACAAGTGCTTTTGGAAAAATTGTGCTGATAGAGTTGCTCAACACTGGGTGGCCAGAAACTTTCAACCTTTAAATTAACAACACAGTGTATGGATCTTTAGGAAGTAATGAGAAAGAGAAAAAAAATAGAACATATAATATTTCCTTTGACTCTAAATGATTTATTTGAGATCCTAGTAATGTCATCCAGTGTTTATATTCCTGCTGAAAACTATAGGCCACTCATTCATTCATTTATTCAGCAATTTCCTGAAAAAAATTAAGTCCCTACCATAATGTAATTAATTTTTACATGTTTTACAATCCAAGCACGAGACACTGGCAATAAACCGAATTGCTTCCATAATCAATAACATCAAACAAACAAATTACACACAGACACACAATAAGAGAGGAAAAATATTACTGGGCATTTCTAGTCAATAGTAGTGTGGCTTCTTGACCAGTCAAGAGTTTGAGCTTTGCGCTATTCATTTGTAATCTTTGGTTAAGTATGTTATTATCTCTAGGGCTTAGTTTCTTCATCCTTAAACTTGAAATTATATATTTACCTGTGAGTGTTGAAAGGTTAATGAAGCTATTGTATGCAAAATCATTTAACATATTGCCTAGAACAGAGTAGGTTCTCAATCACGAAGTCTTTGTTGTGTGATTATTATTACTATTATATCATCATTATTACTACTATTATTTGCCTTATTTTGAATAATATAGATTTTCTCCTATTTCTTTGGTAGGTATGAACTAGCCTTCTTACTCTCAGTCATTCGTCTTCCTGACTCAGTGGTCAGCATTTTCAGTTAGGTAATTCCTCAAGCTATAAATGGAGCCATTTATCAAAACTTAACAAATTTCTTCCTCATGTACAAGAAGAAACCATCCTGGAATATTCTCTGACCATTGAAATGTGCACTCAGGCAGTGACACGGAAATCAGTACAGCAGAAGCTAATGATCTGGTTCCATTAACAATTGCTCATTTGGGTGGTAAGTGACCTGAGACGAAAAGAAAATGCAATTTTGCCTGCCAATACAGTAAAAAATTGTTGCCATTACAGTTCTACTGAGATTATAATCAATGATACTTTTTATTGGCTCAATTGAACTACATTGTAGCCAATTAAATCCCTGTTCTGATGACATGGAGTAAAATGAAGGAGTCTAGTATCTTTCATGGCTTGTACAAAATTAGCTCATGTACAACAGCTTTAGCCTTAATGCCTTTTTAATAGCAGGAAGTCACCTTGTTCACCTGACAAATTAACCTTCTCCTTAACCAAACAATTTTTATCTCTACATTTAAAAAAATGTTTAAAAGATTTCACATCTTCAAAGAAGATGGTTATCCTTCTGCAATTCTTGAGTTAAGGTTTTTACTGTTCCTTTCTTTAAATGTAAATATAGGGTTAAATTTTGTTTTATATGGAAATTGTCAACTTTAACAGATTTTATTTCTAACTGACTGTACTATTGATAAGCTATTAAGAGCTTTAAAGCTGCCATACCCGGGCGCCTGGGTGGCTCAGTTGATTAAGCGACTGCCTTCGGCTCAGGTCATGATCCTGGAGTCCGGGGATCGGGTCCCGCATCGGGCTCCCTGCTCAGCGGGGGGTCTGCTCCTCCCTCTGACCTTCCTCTCTCTCATGCTCTCTACCATTCTCTCTCTCTCTCAATAAATAAATAAAATCTTTAAAAAAATAAAAATAAAGCTGCCATACCCTTTTATTATCCAGAAAGTCATATTATTAAACACTCATACAGTATTTTGTCTATTATTGTTATTAGGATCAAATTGTGCCAAAATATGATTTTCTTTTTATAAGAATCATTATGGAATACAAGAGTGAGTATATAAAACTTATGGTTTAAGTTGTTTCCCAAACATTTAGGTTTTCCTGATATTCATCATGTTTTCAAGTCAAAGAACAATTTGCTTCTAAGAAGACATGTACCTGGAATTGCCTAAACCTGGTTAATTTTGTATGACCCATGATGGTGATATTTTCTAAACTTTTTATTATCATAAATCATTCATAACATAAAAAAGTCATGTGTCACTAAATTATTCAACTGGATCCATTTCTTATCCCAAACTTGCTGAGCAGAGAAATTGAAATAAGAGAGAATTCTGTTTCTTCGATGCCTTTTTCCAATTTCTAAAATTTATTTTGTTTCAATAACTGAGTACTTAGTTTGTGACAGACACTGCTAGAAGCTGGATATATAGAGATGAATAGAACATGATAATTTCCTTTCAAATTTTTACAGTCTTGTCTCTCTACATAAGCCACTTTGCCTTTAATTGACTAAATATTGCCAAAGAGAAGTTGGGGAATGCTATCCGGCAGGAGGTGAATGGAGTCACTTGGATAGCTATAAAAATTCTGTCATTAACATGGACACTGTGGCTATTATGTTCAGCAGAATTTATGGCTGCTTTGAAGGACCATAGCAAACCTTTTTATCAAAAGACCTGTTAGGAAACTGATGGTCAGGACCCTATTTAATAACTAATAGAAAACTTCTGGTCTAGGGAAGAAACAGACATGGTTAGGATAAGAAAAAAAATTGAATAAACAAAAAATTTTGACTTGTAAGGAAATTTGTAGTTTTAAATATGCTTCCTTATTGCTTCAAGTTGTAGGCATGAGGAAAAATGCACAATTATTTTTGTTACACATGACCATTTTTGTTGGTTTCTTTATTTTATTTAAATAAATGTAAAAGTTGGTATCTCACTTAAAATGGAATCTGAAAAAAAAGCTCATGGTGAAACAGGTATCAATATTATGATATTATGCATTTTGAACTAAAGTGGAAAGGTCCTTCATTGTTCCCTCATAATAACCTGGATCAGAAAGCCAAGGTCTTTATCAGGTTGAACACTGATCAATCATTCCTCCATTGCCTGAATGCCATCTTGTCTCTTTGACTCCACATCTTCCCGCATTGAGAGTTTTCTCTTAAAATCTAAATACTAAGAGACGCAGAAACAACTGTGTAGAGATTACAAAGACTCTTAACTATAGAGAACAAACTGATGGTTACTGGAAGGGTGGTGTGTGGGGGTGGGTTAAATAGGTGATGGGTATTAAGGAGGGCACTTGGGGTGAGCACTGGGTGTCGTATATAAGTGATGAATCACTAAATTCTACACCTGGGACTAATATTACACTGTATGTTAACTAACTAGAATTTAAATAAAAATTTGGAGATAAATAAATAAAATTAGGGGGAAAATTATAGAGTCTTGGGAGATGCAAAGAAATATTCACATAGTGATTATTATAGCTTTTTATTTAATTCATCTTACAACAGAAATAAACACTAGATGAAAGCCCCTAGACACCACCCATTGACTAAGAGCCTTGAATATTAAAGGGCTGGCCACTTACAGATATCAAATTAGTAGTTTTAACACACCCAGGAAGATATCGAGAGAGACCTAGGGGAAGTCCACGTGGACCTCTCTATATATTAAATTGAATACACAGAAAGTGTATACACAGAAACTGACTGGCACCTGGGTGGCTCAGTCAGTTAAGCGTCCAACTTTTGATTTTAGGTCAGGTCATGATCTCAGGGCGGTGAAATCGAGCCCAGTGTCAGGCTCCATGCTGGGTGTGGAGCCTGCTTTAGATTCTCTCTCTCCCTTTTCCCCCTCTCCCCTTTAAAAATAAATTAAAACAAAATAAAATATATGTTGCTTTAAAAAGAGAAATCTCCACAGAGAAACAGATAGGATATAATATCCTGAGCTCATCTCTGAATCTTCTGAAAGCTTTCCAGTACCATGCCAAACTATATTGGACCCTAAAAGACAAACAAACCAACAAACAAAAATACCCTGAAAAATGTTTGCTATTATATAAATATGTTAACATATTTTTAGTTGATAAGTTTGTTTCAGATCATTAAAATGGTATTAAAATATTTATTTATTTTTTTAAATATTTTATTTATTCATTTGCAAGAGAAACAGAGAGAGAACAAGCAGGGGGAGAGGCAGAGGGAGAGGGAGAAGCAGACTCCCTGCTGAGTAAGGAGCCCGATGCAGGACTCGATCCCAGGACCCTGGGATCATGACGTGAGCCAAAGGCAGACGCTTAACCATCTGAGCCACCCAGGCACCCTTAAAATATTTAAAAGTTTAAAAGTAGGCATATTAAAATTCACATTATTCTAAGTTTAGATATTTTATTTATAATGAAACAAAATTATTTTAATTTTACTTTTCTTGATTTTAATAGAAAGAAACTCATCAATAAAATATTTTAAAAATCTGCATTTTTCCTTATCTCATTTACAGGTGAGAGAATTGCCATTTTGGCAATTTATCATGATCAAATGATGATAATTTAATTAATTTTATAAATTAATATCACTTCATATCTAAACTTATGGGATGCACTAAACTGATATTTAGAGGAAAATGTATAGCCTTAAATGTTTATGTTCCAAAAGGAAAAAAAGGATAAAAAAAAATTGAGCTAGTTATCTTTATTATGACATTAGAAAAAGAACAACAGAACAAATTCAGATAAAGAGGAGATAGTAAAGATAAGAGCATTATTTAATGAAATAAAAAACAACAAAACAAAAGTTTAAAAATATTTTCAAATTAAAAGAAAGGTTTACCAAACAATATAAATATCTTTATGAACAAATTTCAAAACACAAGTATACACATCCCTATACAAATTTTGTTTGCCAAAATTGAGTTGAGAAGACATAAAATATATAAATCATATTCTACATTTTAAATAAATTGAACCACAAGCTAATGCTAAAAGCATTTCTCCCCCCAAAAAACACCAGAACCTAAGAATTCCATTCCAAAGAAAAGTGAGTTCTTACATCCACTCAAAGACATATACAAAAGTTTAATCATATTTTTATTAATTGCCAAACTCTAGAAGCAATTTGAGTGCTTATAAGCACTAAAATGGGTAAATAAAAAGATAAGAGGGTATTTTAGGCAGAGAAAACATGAGAAACAGAAAACATATAGAGTTGGAAAAAACACCCATGGAGAAGAATCATAAATATCATATTAAAAAGTTTGGCTTTTTTACCAAAAAAAAAAAAAGGCATTGACAAGCTTAAAGCAAGGAAGTACTATGATAGGTCAATGCATCATTATTTTTAATTTAAATTCAAGTTAGTTAACATATAATGTAGTATTGGTTTCAGGAATAGAATTTAGTGATTCATCACTTACATATAACACCCATTGCTCATCCCAACAAGTGCCCTCCTTAATACCCATCACCCATTTGTATCATCACCTCACCTGCTTCCCCTCCAGCAACTCTGTTTGTTCTCTATATTTAAGAGTCTCTTATGGTTTGCCTCCCTCTCTGTTTTTATCTTTATTTTTCCTTCCTTTCCCCTATGTTCATCTGTTTTGTTTCTTAAATTCCACATATGAGTGAAATCATATGATATCTGTCTTTCTCTGACTGACTTATTTCACTTAGCATAATACATTCTAGTTGCATACACATCATTGCAAATGGCAAGCTTTCATTCTTTTTGATCGCTGAGTTATATTCCATTGTGGATCCATATATACATATATATATATATATATATGTCTTCTTTATCCATTCATCAGTTGAAATATGTTATTTACAAGGAGGCTATGGCTGCAGAGAATAAAATGGATTGATATAAAAGGTACTATTCTGGATTTAAGAGTATTTACATGATTGGCCCTTCCATAGCATTTAGTAATCTACTTAAATTTAACTTCTTAGAGAGGCTTTCCTTAATTTTTCTAAAATGGGTACCACTCTTTTATCCAATTTGTCTCTTTCTTATACTCCTGGTTTTTAAAATTTTTCATCATTTATTGAAATTATATAATGTATTTGTTTTTCTACTTTCTCTGCTAAGATGTAAGATCCATGAAAACTGAATCTTTATTGGTCTTTTCTTTGTTGAATCACCAAGTACAGTGTTGGTGCACAGTATTCAATAAATATTTGTTATATTAGTTAAAAGTGAATTCCAAAAGTACTGCTTTATATCCTAGGTATAGATGAGCTTTTGTAGATAAGACTTTCACACCATTTCTCTATCTGCTGACTGCACATTTAATTCATATGACTTTTTTTTTTATTTTTTTATTGTTATGTTAATCACCATATATTACATAATTTGTTTTGGTGTAGTGTTCCATGATTCATTGTTTGTTCATAACACCCAGTGCTCCATGCAGAATGTGCCCTCTTTAATACCCATCACCAGGCTAACCCATCCCCCTACCCTCCTCCCCTCTAGAAACCTCAGTTTATTTTTCAGAGTCCATCATCTCTCCTGGTTCGTCTCCCCCTCTGACTTACTCCCCTTCATTCTTCCTCTCCTGCTATCTTCTTCTTTTCCTTTTTTCTTAAAATATGTTGCGTTATTTGTTTCAGAAGTACAGATCTGTGATTCAACAGTCTTACACAATTCATATGACTTTTAATAAATGATAACAGTAATACAGGTAATGTAATAAATTCATTTGTATTATGAGATAATATATAACATATGTACATGCATGCAACATAAACATATGTGTTACATATGTATATATAACTTTTATATTATTTCATAATGTATATGAATTTATTACATGCTTATGTTGATATATACGCTTATTAATATATATTAACATAAAGAAGTGACTGGAGAGGGTGAAAAGGAATTTCAACTATCTTAAAACAAGGTCATTCATATAATAACTTTTAATTTCTTTGCTGACAATATTATTTTCCAAAACACAGGGGAAATTATCAAGGAACTTCACTGCTCTTCTGATCCTCATCTGAACATCAAGGAAAAACTATCAAAGTTGAACTGTCAAGAACATTAAACAAAAATTACCATTTCATTTCAAAAATTATGATGAGGAGAAAAACGTTTAGTCATACATGTTCCCTCCTGTTTGGGAAAGCTGGTCTTATGAATTCATATAAAAGAATAAAAATCCTTATAAAAGAGAGATTTTTTTTTTACGAGGCTCTGAAGAGAAGATGAATTGCATTAGAAAGCTCTCATAACAATTACCCTGACTATATGGTTAATAATACACTACAAATTATATCAAAGAGGAGTTGGGGAATGTGAATAAAGCACCATGTTTCCTTCATTCATTCAATAAATAATTAAGTGACTGCTATATGACAAATATTGTGTTTAGGACTACTGACATAGTGCCTCTCCTCCGAGAGCTTATGATCTAGTGGGGAATGCAGAGAAGAGCGCAGACAGTAAAATATTAGTGTCACAAGTGCTGCGTTGGGGAAAGCTAATGATAACATGGTGCATGCATGGACTGGCTTACCTGGACTTGAAGGGAAGATATCCTTGGTAAGTGAGTTTATATGAGGGTTTGAGGAATGAGTAAGAGTTAGACAAAGGCTGGGGAAAGAGTGTTCTAAGAGGAAGAAACAATATAAGTTCATGCCCAGAAAATATGTTTTCAAGTGATAATCCAAAGATCTCAGATTGTTTTTAAAAAACATGTACAAGTAATGGAATCAAGGACATAACAAAGTTCAATGTAAATACAAGTTTTATAGTAGAATAAAAAGTAAAATGAATGAATTGATGACAACAAAATTCTAATAATGGCCAATAGGGAGTTCTTTGTTTGTTGTTAGAGTCAGAGAAAGACCAAAGGATGGAGATACACGATGATGGGGAGAGGTTATTGAATACTGACACAGAAAAGGCTAAACTTTTGCTTCTATCTCTAAAAGAAGAGTCTCCAGAGTGGAAAGACAAGAATAAGCTGCTTTTGGTCAGGGGAAAAGAAATACAAGATGGGTGAAAATACACTAGGTAGACTTCTAGATTTAGTAAATGTATCCCAATCTCCTGGCCCATTCTATGTTCTTGTCATTGCCACTAAGATTGAACAGAGCAAGAGTTGCAGCAGGTGTGACTGCTCATTAAAAAATAACTTTGGCTAGAAAGACACTCAATTCAGCAAAATTAATCAGGCTGCCCTTGAAGTGATCACATATTTCTGTCTTTTGGTACATTAATTAGTATTCCTGGCAGAGATATAAGGGTCAGGGAGATCTTGGTGGGTAGAGAGAGGGAGGATTTACAAAACTTGGACATGGTATTGGTAGACCTTTCTTTGAGAGGATGGAAACATTTTTTATTTTATTTTTTATATTGATTAAAAGTTGGTGGTTTTACAGTTTAGCACAACAAATAATTATGTAACATTATTTCCAACTTACCCAGCCAATTTCATGTATATTTGAAAACTTTTAGGTGAGAGTACAGCATAATGGTTGTGTGTGCAATCCCTGGACCCAGAATGTTTGAGTTCAACTATAACTTCTCCTCTTTCTGTGGACCTTGGACAAGTTCACAGTCAGTGAACTGGTTTCCTCAACTGGAAAAATGGGTTCGATGATGGTAAGTGTCAAGAATTAAGATAAGTACCACATTTTCACAGGTGCTGGCAGAAGACATGAAACCCTTGAGTCCAACACAAAGGATTCTATTTCTCAGGGTGCAGGAAGAAGTATGAACTGCATGTTCCCATAGATTTACCTTGGGACAACACAGCAATGGGTCCCGGTAAATGCTTTGTACACAGAAGTCTATGTCACAACTGAGGAAATCTAAGCTTAGGAAATCCCTCCATCTTAAAGGGGATTGCTAGAAAACCTGATCAATCGAGTTTTACTGAAATGAATAAATTATTTTTATTATTCTGGACAGCAAACAAATCTACTCTCTACTTTGAAAGAAACCTTATCTCTATCTCTCAAGGCTGTTTTCTATACTAAGATGCATGAAAATATAGTCTGGAACAAAAGCTGTCACCAGACATGCAGAAATGTGAGAGAACCATGGACAAATATTTCTCAATATATCCAATAGGTTTCTTGAAAAGATTACATAATTTAATGAGTATAAAGCATCTAGAACAGTGCCTGACATAGACAATTTTACATAGATAACACTACCATTGCAATAATTCAGTTTTGTCTGGATATTACTTTGAGACACTGGGAAAAGCAGGGCATTCTTCAACATTCCCAAAACTGCATATGCTATTAGATTTCTGATAGACAGTGTATCTTTTATTTCTTCTGCTCAGATCTCAACTTGCTTAAAAAAAATCTCTGAAATTGGCCTAGAATACACAACTATAACCTTAATGGTAATAATAATGGAAAAATATATACTGTTTTAGGCTAGATCTTGTTTAAAGCATTTTATGTATATTATCATATTTCATTCTTAAAACAACCCTTTGAGAAAAATGTTTTTTTTTTCATTTTCCAGGTGATGAAGTTGAATCACAGAGAAGAAAAATAACTTCCCCCTGCTCATACCATTATTGACATTAAATGTGGTATTTGTCAGGTTTATCCAGTATACAGTTATTCTTTGATCTTTTTCCCCTTTCCATACTCTACTCTTCAGAAGAAAATAACACAACCCACACTTAATGAGTAATGAAGTTATGTTTCATCTCCTTAAAGGTGTGTTATCTACAAGAATTATTCAAATTTCTTAGTGTAGAAGACTTGTCTATTCTCCCCATTTATTTGTTCATTTAATCATGTATATCAGTGTGGTCCCATGGTTATTTATTTTATACTTTGTTTTGTAATGTAATACTACTACTTTATTGTGTTGCTCACATTGTTCCAGCTTTAGTCATTGAGAGTTCTTTCAACTGGCTCTCATATCAGTATGACTTTGACATACCCCCATCATTGTGTGTGTGTGTGTTTTTTTTTTTAAGTGCTTACCTACTTTTTAGTACTACAAGATGCTCTAGGTTGATCATGTGCATTTATTCCCCAGTCATATAATTAGCCATTTCTCCCAGAAGCCCTTGTTTCTTTTATTGGAAGTGGTATTAGAAAATAAGAGTTGGGTGTTAGGTGTGCTCATTGCTACTGCATGTCATTGTTTCTATTCTCTTCTAGCTAATAGAGCAAGGAGGCACTGTGACTATACTAACCCACGTATATACACATATTTCTAAATATTTTTATGTGTAACCACCTGTATCTATATTAAGCTAAACATGAGTTAAAACTGATGTCTCCAATGCCAAACAGTGACCAGTCTAGTCTCTTCTTGCTTGTCTGTACCCTTCCACTCCATCAGTGAGAAACCTGGCTTCCATCATATGGCATCAATTCAATTAATAGTTTAACTCCAGTATACATGTATAGTGGTTTCAGAATCATTAGCTTATACTCCATGGGAAACAATTTTATCAACTAAAGGACAGTTTTACATATTTTACATATTTCCAGTTACTTAGGTCAGTACCTTATTCCTCTACTCCCATTGGTGAGTTTATTTCATATATTTATAATACACATGTTATTTTTTTAAAGAGTTTATTTATTTATTTATTTATTTATTTATTTATTTATTTATTTATTTGAGGCAGGGAAGGGCAGACGGAGAAGGAATCTCAAGGAGACTCAGGGCTGAGCATGGAGCCCAAAGGGGGGTTCGAGCTCATGACCCTGAAATCATGACCTCAGCTGAAATCAAGAGTTGGAGGCTTAACTGACTGAGCCACCTAGGTGCCCCACATACTTAGGTTATTTTATCACATTCTGCATTTCATCCTGAGATTAACATACCTCCTAAATGATTTTTCTAAATTAGCATACATTAAAATTACTCTTTGCGCTATAAAGCTTTCTGATTTCTGACAAATGCTTACTGTTTGCATTCACAAATTACATGATCATATACAATAATTTGACTCCCCTAAAGAAATCCCATGTGATCCATGTATTAAACCACCCTGTTATCCAAAATCACTGGCAATAAGTGGAATATTTATTTCTTATCTCTATAGTTATGTCTTTTCTGAAAATATCATATAGTTGGAATCATACACTATGTAGATTTTTAAGACAGGATTTTTCCATTTAGCAATATGCATTTAAGAATTATTCATGTCCTTGTGTATTTGGATAGCTCATGTCTATTTCTAGATGAATAATATTTCATTGTACAAATATGCTACAGTTGGTTTATTCATTCACCTATTGAAAGACATCTTGTTTGCTCCCAGATATGTGATTATGAATAAGGGTGCTATAAATATTCAAATTCAGGTTTTTGCATGGACATTTTTCAAATCAGTCAACTAAGTAACTAAGAGCATCATTTCTGGAGCAAAGGATTAATACTATACTCCACAATTGGTATTATCAATGTTTTGGATATTAGCCATTCTAATAGATGTGTAGAAGTATTCATTGTTGTTGCAATTTGCTATTATCTAATGACAAATTATATCAAACATCTAATGTGCTTATTTAACATCTGGATATCTTCTTTGGTGAGATGTCTGTTCAGACCCCTTGAATTGAGTTTTAAGAATTCTTTGCATATTTGGGGCACAATTATCCACCAAATATGTGTTTTGCAAGTAAGTATTTTCTCTCAGTTGTAGTTATCTTTTCATTCTCTTACAAGTGTGTTTAGCAGAAAAATTTAATTTATTAAAATCCAAATTATCATTTATTTTTCATGGATGCCATTGATGTTGTATTTTAAAACTAATCTCCAAACCCTTGATTATTTCCCATATTTTCTCCTACATGTTTTATATTTTGCATTTAGATCTATGATCTATCTATTTTGACTTAAATTTTGTTTATAATGCAAGGTCTCTCTCTAGGTTCTCCCCCCACCATTTGAATGTCCAGTAGTTCCAATACCATTTCTTGAAAACACCATCTCTACTCCTTTCAATTTTTTTTGTAACTGATAAGTTGCTTATTTTTAGGCTCTCTGCTTTGTTCAATTATTTTGTCTAGTCTCTTGTCAATATTGTATTATTTTGATTACTTTGGCCTTACACTAAGTCTTGGAATTGGTCTCTAAATTTGTTCTTGTTTGGAATTGTGTTGAGTATTCTAGGTCTTTTGTTTTTCTATATAAGCTTTAGAATCAATTTGTTAATAACTTCAAAACTGCTTGCTTGGATTTTGATTGAGCTTGTATTGAATGTATAGACTAGATTGAGAAGAATTGTCATCTCAACAATATTTTGTCTTCTAATCCATGAACATGCAATATTGCTTCATTTACTTAGATCTCTGGTTTTTCATTAATGTATCATAGTTTTTGGCCCTGTGTTTGTCTTCTGATATTTATGCCTAAGTATTTCATTATTGTGTTATTACCAATACTATTTTCATTTCAAATTCTTGTTCTTCATTGTCAATACATAAAAAAAAATACAAAAAATACATATTAACCTAGGACCTGTAGCCTTGATACACTTGCTTATTAGTTCCACAGTGTTTGTTAGTGGTATTATTGGTGGTGATGTTTCTTTGGTATATTCAACATAGACAATTCTGTCATCTAGGAATGGAGACAGTCTTGTCTTACTTTCTAATTGATTACTTTTATTTCCTTTCTTATTTTTTTCACTAGTCATTATTTCCAATATGATATTGAAAATAACTGTTGAAAAAAGAAAATGCCTTATTTTAAATTTTAAGGGGAAATGTCCAGTTGTTTACCAATATGCATATTGTTTGCTGCAGATTTTATTTATAGGTTCTTTATCAAATTTAGAAAGTTTCCCTCTCTACTTAGTTTGCTGAGAAATTTTTGTCATGATTAGGTATTAGATTTTGTCAGATGCTTTTCTCTGCATCACTTGATATGATCATTTGATTTTTCTTCTTTAGTCTATCAACATGATTGATTATATTGATTAATATTTGCTTGTTGAATCAGCTTTGCATACCTGAAATAAATCCTACTGGGTCATATTATATAATTTTTTAATAAAATTTTGGATTTAATTTCCTAAGATTTATTTAGTTGAGGGTTTTTGTGCACATTTTCGTGAGAGATATTGGTCTTTAGTTTTCCTTTATTATAATGTCCTTTCCAATTTTGGTTTTAGGCTAATGCTGTCCTCCTAGAAGGAATTACAAAGTGTTTGTTCTCCTATATTCTGGAAGAGATTATAATGAATTGCTATCATTTTTTCACTAAGTGTTGGGTAGAATGATCAGTGTAACTCTCTTAACTTGGTGATTTCTTTTTTATGAAGTTATTATCAATTTAATTTTTAATACACATAGGGCTATTTACATTATCTACTGATACTTTGTGTATCTCAATGATTGATCCAGTTCTTCTAAATTATCAGATTTGTGGGCATACAGTTGTTCATAGTATTCATTTATTATTACTTTAATGTTCATAGAATCAGTAGTAATAAGTCTTTCATTTCTGATATTAGTAATTTGTGTCTTATCTATATTTTCTTCACTAGCCTGCTTAGAGGTTTATCAATTTTATTGATATTTTTAAAGACTCAGGCTTTGGTTTAATTGATTCCTCCCCTTTTCCCCCTCAGAGTAAACTTTTGTTCTGAGAAGTCTCTTTGACTGTTTCATAGAGATTACTGCTTTCCTCCCCCTGTCATAGCCACAAGGGATTTTCCTTTGATTTTCATCATGATAAATTGCAGGATTCCTGGAAGTAAAACCAAGAAAATTGTGAGGGTCCCTCAGTCTGTGGCCACCAAGCTAGTCCACTCTCAGTCTCCATAAATTTGTCCAAATTATTATATAAATATTGCTACCAGTTAATGACTCCAGCAGCTTTTGCTCCAGATAAGCAGACCTCAGTTGTGCCTCTGGATTTGTCTATTGCTTTAGACTTTGAGGTGGTAATGTGACCTGCAAACTCAATTCTCTGTTGGGTCCAAGAAAATTCATTAATTGTTTATTTGTTTTGCTTTTTCCTGTAATAAAAATAGAAGCGACAACTTCTAGGCTTTTTATATGTTGTGGCTGTGGTGGGACCAAAGAATGATTTTTTGACAAAGCTTCTTGTAAACCAGGAAAGCTTGGTAGATAGAAAGTGTTTTTATTGCAAAAGAGATTGACAAGGTCTTACATAAAATCCTTATAAACAGGATTATGAAATGCAGATAGGAATAAGTAAAACTTACGTGAATTCCCAATTCAACAATTACACATGAAACATATTAACAGATAGATTATGCTAACAGAAGAGAAGGTACTAGTGGAATTGCACAAAGTTCATTTGGAGAAAAAATTTGAAATGACAAATTGAATATCTCATATTTTGATATGTTTGAAACATATTTAAGCTTACAAGTTGAAATCCAATAATATTTTAAAGGTCCTAAAATATCCCCCTTTTAAAAAAAAATCCCAACTTTGAACTATACACAACTGGCAAGTCCTGACAGTAATAGAATTTGTCAAAAAGACTTAGATGTTTAAGGTGTCATTTAGCTCATTATCTGTTGAAAGTTTGTTGTGTCATAAAAGGCTAACCTCACTGCAAAGGTATAATGTACTCCTAGATGGTCTTACCCTATTGTGAATTGGTCTTATGATATGCAGACTAGTGTTTTCAGTCCTAAAAAACATTCAGTGAGGAAACTAAAACATTGAGCAGAGAATGCCAGGATGGTGAAGAAAGGAAACAATGCTTGTGGAAAATAGTTGAAAGAAGTCTAGAATATAAAGTCTAGGGAAGAGATGAAAGGGCACATAATTCTTCACCTATCTAAAAACATGAATACTTGAGAAAAATCAGTATCATACCATTAAGAAAAGTTAGAAGTTAGTGGCTAAGATAGAAATTTTTCATTTTCTGTGTGAGAAAAAAAATATAAACAGGGAATGTGCTGCAAAGGGAATGCTGAGTTTTTCACACCAGAGATAACTGAAAGGGATATTTTCAGAGGGAATTTAGGCGTGCGTGAGTTAGACTAGAATTTCCTAAAGATCATTTTTCACTCAAGAGTATTTTCATCATTGAAAAAGATTAAAGATGGACTTTATCAGCTTTAGACTATGGTTCAACATGTACCCTTAAGATTTAAGGAAAACTAAAATTTTTTAGTGGTATGCAGGTAATAAGGCAAAGACATAACTGATGTCATCGCTTCCCATTCTTTCATCTTCCACCACTGATACAAAATCAGAATATCTTAGAAAAACTATGCATTCTTCCCTTTTGTACAAATGCATACCCAGAAGCTTAAGTAAGAAGATAACAGGTTTCCCTCTTTTCTATCTCAGAGAAACCTACAGAATAGAGATGATGCAGCAGATTTTACTTTACAAAAATGACAGCAACAATACTTCTTATTCCATGTGTTCCCCAGGCAATGTGACATTGCTACCCCACTCTCAGAAAGTACAGTATATTTCCCCTTTCCCTTGGATTTGCACTGGACACTCTATTCATGAACTTTGTCAAGAAGAAATAAAACGCAATAAGACTAGAAAGGAAGAAGTTGTCATAAACACTCCACAATGGCAAGAGGGACCCACATCCAAAATTTTAGATGTTGAGACTGGTGATTACACACACACACACACACACACACACACACAAAGAGGAATGAGAGGTTTATTACCTTCATAATTGAAGTCTCTCAGTGGAGCAGGGAAGGACTTTCAGAGCAGATCTGAGAAGACTAGAGAGAAAGGAAAGAGTTTAAGCTCAGGGTTTTGATTGTGATTAGGGGAGAGAGCCAAAGTGACTGTTGATGCATGATGGCAGGGGACTGTTCGGTTTAAGTCTCCCACTTACATCTAAGGAACTTTCCCTAAGATTGTAGGACAAAGCTTTCTTTCTTGTTTTTGGTTTTCATATTTTATTCGAATATAGTTGACACATTATATAAGTTTCAGAAGTAATGTTATTCTATGTTCACCCCAAGTGTAGCTCCCATCTGTCATCACACAACCCTGTTTTAATTTTATTGACTATATTCCCTGTTCTGTGCCTTTTATTTCTGTGACTTACTCATTCCATAACTGGAAACCTATATCTCCCACTTCACCCATTTTGCTCTTCTCCACCCCTCTCCCCTCTGGCAACCATCAGTTTGTTCTCTGTATTTACAGGTCTATTCTGCTCTTTGTTTATTTGTTTGTTTTATTTTGTGGATTCCACATTTGAGTGAAATCACATGGGATCAATGTTTCTTGGACATTCTTTCCTGCTTTGTTGAAGATTAATTGACCATATAGTAGTGGGCACATTCTGGGTTTTATACTCTGTTCTATTGAATTATTTGTCTTTTTTGTGCAAGTACCATACTGTTTTGATTACTACAGCTTTGTAATATAACTTGAAGCCTAGAATTGTGATGCCTTCAGATAAGCTTTTCTTTTTGAAGATTTCTTTGGCTATTCAGGGTCTTTTATTGTTCCATACAAATTTTAGAATTGTTTGTTTTAGCTCTGTGAAAAATGGTGGTATTTTGATAGGGATTACAATAAATCTGTAGATTGTTTTGGGTAGTAAAGACATTTTAACAATTTTTGTTCTTCTAATCCATGAGTACAGAATGTCTTTCCATTTCTTTGTGTAATCTTCAGTTTTTTTCATCAGTGTTTTATAATTTTCAGAGTACAGGTCTTCACCACTCTGGTTAGGTTTATTCCTATGCGTCTTACTCTTTTTGGTGCAGTTCTAAATGGGATTGATTCTTAATTTCTCTTTCTGCCGCTTCATTATTGGTGCATAGAAATGCACAGATTTCTGTAGCTTGATTTTGTATCCTGTGACTTTACTGAAATCATTCAACAGCTCCAGCAATTTTCTGGTGGATTCTTTTGGGTTTTCTATATAGAGTATCATGTGATCTGCAAATAGTGAAAGTTTAACTTCTTCCTTGCTGATTTGGATGTCATTTATTATTTATTTATTTATTTATTTATTTATTTATTGCTGTCTTAGTGTGGCCAAGACTTCCAGTACTAATTTAAGTAAGTGTTGAGAGTGGACATCCTTGTCTTCTTCCTGATGGTAGCGGAAAAGCTCTCAGTTTTTCCCCATTGAGGATGATATTATCTGTGAGTTTTTCATATATGGCCTTCATTATGTTGAGGTAGGTTTGCTCTAGCCCTACTTTGTTGGGGCTTTTTTATTATGAACGGATGTTGTACTTTGTCAAATGCTTTTTGTGTGTCTATTGAAATTATCATATGCTTCTTCTTATCCTTGCTCATTGATGTGATGTATCATGTTGATTGATTTGGGAATATTAAACACCCATGCAGCTCAGGAATAAATCCCACTTGATTATGGTGAATGATTCTTTTAATGTATTGTTTACTAGTATTTTATTAAGAATTTTTGCATCCATGTTCATCAGGGATATTGGCCTATAGTTCTCTTTTATTATGGAGTCTTTATCTGTGTTTGGTATTAGGGTAATGCTGGTCTTATAGAATGAATTTGGAAATTTTCCTTCCTTTCTATTTTATGGAATAGTTGGAAAAGAATAGGTGTTAACTCTTCTTTACATGTTTGGTAGAATTCACCTGTCAAGCCGTCTGGCCCTGGACTCTTGTTTATTGGGAATTTTTTGATACTGAGTCAATTTCTTTGCTGGTTATCAGTCCGCTCAAGTTTTCTTTCTTCTTTTTTCAGTTTTGATAGTTTATATGTTTGTAAGTTTTGATCCATTTCTTCTCAGTTGTCCAATTTGTTGACATATAGTTTTCATAATATTCTCTTATTTGTATTTCTCTGGTGCTGGAAGTTGTTTCTCCTCTCTCATTTGTGATTTTATTTATTTGGGTCCTTTCCATTTTCTTTTTGATAAGTCTGGCTAGGGGGTTATCAATTTAATTGATTTTTTCAAAGAACAAACTCCTGGTTTCATTGATCTGTTCTATCAGATATTTTTCTTTGTTCTGTTTTTTTAGTTTCTATATCATTTATTTCTGCTCTGATCCTTATTATTCCCTTCCTTCTGCTGACTTTAGGCACTGTTTGTTTTTCTTTCTCTAGCTCCCTTAGGTATAAGTTTAGGTTATTTATTTGAGATTTTTCTTCCTTGTTAAGGTAGGCCTGTATTGCTATATACCTCCCTCTGAGGACCACTTTTATTGCATTCCAAAGGTTTTGGACCTTTGTGTTTTCATTTTCACTTGCTTCCATGGTTTTTGTTTGTTTGTTTTTCATTTTTTGTTTTTGTTTTTACTTCTTCTTTGATTTCTTGTTTGACCCATTCATTGTTTAGTAGCATGTTTAACCTACATGAATTTGTGGTCATTCCAAATTTTTTCTTGTGGTGGTCTTCTAGTTTCATGGTGTTGTGGTCAGAACATGGTATTATTTCAATCTTTTTGTATTTGTTGAGACATATTTTATGACCAAAAGTGTGATCTATTCTGGAGAATGCTCCATGTGCACTTTAAAAGAATATATATTCAGCTGTTTTAGGATGAAATGTTATGAATATATGTTAAGTACATGTGGTCCAGTGTGTCATTCAAAGCCATTGTTTCCTTGCTTATTTTTTAGTTAGATGATCTGTCCTTTGACCTAAGGGGTGTTAAATCCTCCTACTATTATTGTGTTATCATCCTTAATGTTTGTATAAATATTAACAATTGTTAGATCATCTTGTTAGTTTTTCCCCTTTATGATTATAGAATGCCTTTCTTTGTCTCTTTTTACAGTTTTTGTTTTAAAGTCTAGTTTATCTGATATAAGTATTGTTATTCCAGCTCTTTTGACATGCATTTGCATGATAAATGTTTCTCCACCCACTCAATTTCAATCCACAGGTGTCTTTAGGTCTAAAATGAGTCGCTTGTAGGCAGCAGATAGATGGGTTTTGTTTTTTTATCCATTGTGACACCCTATGTCTTTTGATTGGAGCATTTAGCCCATTCACATTCAAAGTAATTACTGATAGGTATGTATTTAGTGCCATTTTATTACTTGTTTTGTCATTGTTTCTGGATATTTTCTCTGATCCTTTCTTGTCTTTGTCACTTTTGGTCTCTCTTTTGCTCTCAGAGTCCCCATTAATATTTCTTGCAGGGCTGCTTTAGCGGTCACAAACTCTCAGTTTTTCTTTGGGAAACTCTTTATCTCTCCTTCTATTCTGAATGATGGGCTTGCTGCATAGAGTATTCTTGGTTGCAGATTTTTCCCATTCAGCACATTGAATATATCATGCCACTCCCTTCTGGTTTGCCAAGTATCTGTTGAGAAATCTTCAACTAGCCATATGGGTATTCCCTTGCATGTTAAGGACTTCTTTTTTCTTGCTGCTTTTACTTTTTTTTCCTTATCCCTATATTTTGCAAATGTAATTACAATATGTCTTGGTATTGGCCTGCTTTTGTTGATTTTGATGGGAGTTCTCTGTGTCTCCTGGAACTGGATGTCTGTTTCCTTCCCCAGATTAGGGAAGTTTTCTGCTATTATATCTTAAAATAAATTGTCAGCCCCCCTTTCTCTCTCTTCTTCCAAGACTCCTATAATATGAATGTTATTATGTTTGATAGAGTCACAGAGTTCTCTAAGTCTATTCTTGTGTTGCATAAATCTTATTTTTCTCTTTTTTGTTCAGCTTCATTATTTTCCTTTTTTTGTCTTCTAAGTCACTAATTCATTCCTTGCTTCTTCTAGTATGCTTTCATTGCATCAAGCCTGTATCCAATCTCATTTATTGGATTCTTCATCTTCGATAGATTCTTTTTTAACTTTTTTATCTCTGTGGTAAGGGTCTCCATGATGTTTTCTATACTTTTCTCAAGCCCAGTGAGTGTCCTAATGATTGTTGCTTTAAATTCTCCATCAGGCATATTATTTATATTTGTTTCACTTAGATTTCTGGCTATGGCCTTATCTTGTTCTTTCATTTGGGATAAATCCCTCCATCTTGGTATTTTGTCTTTCTGCCTTCTTTTCCATATTACAAAAGCTGGTTATGTCTCCTGCTCCTGAAAGTAATGGTCTTATGAGGAAGAGGTCCTGTAGTGCCCAGGGCCTGGTGCTTCAGGGAGTTTCGCAAGTGTGTGCTCTGCTGCTGTGTTGTAGCTGCTCTATCCTTCAGACCAGTTGTCTTCAGAGACTCTCCATGCCTACTCTGGGCAGTGTTTGGTCCCTGGACTGAATGTGGTCAGTTTTATCTAGGTGGGCTCTTATCTGCTTGTGAAATGGAACTTAAAACCAACTCCACCAGACTTGAGGCTCTGCAGAACTCTGGTTAGGAGATGTGGCATGGGCAGGGGTTTGTACTGGTCTTCTGGGGAAGTGGACTGCTGCTCTGGAAATGTGGCAGACTTGAATGGGAAGGGTAGTTCTCCTGGAGTGCAGGGGGGATTGGGCTTGGTGTCAGCAAGTTAGGCAGCCAGTGTTGGTGCTATGCTATTTCCCCTAGGAGGCTCTGTTTATGCTGAGGGGAGGAGAGGGAAATGGCACTGGCCAGCTCCTCTGTTCCCAGAGAGGTGTCTGTGAACACTCCTCTCACTCTCAGAGAAGTGGTCTAAGACAGGTGAATAATCTCCCCTCAGTGTGCCCCGAGCATTTTTCAGATCCTATTTCCATGCTGTCTGCCCCTATGTTGTTTGCCTGCCTTCTCTCCAGGAGCAGCACAGTGCCCTCCAGCCAAGCCTAAGTCCCACTGGTTGCAAGAACTCCTGAAATTCAGCCCCTCTTATTTTCCAAGCCAATGCTTTCAGGGAAATGTTTTCCTTGTGCATTCCCCTGTGTGCTCCTCTCTCTTTTGCCCTTCTCTGTAAGCATGGCTCCCCTGCTCTGTAGCATCCTGGATCTGTTTCTCCCCTAAACCATATCTGCACACTTCCTACATGTTTTGATGTGGCCTCTTCTCTCCCTTTAGTTGTGGAGTTTGTTCTGTCCGTCTTTAGGTCAATTTCTGGGGTTAGGATGATTTGATAGTTATCTAGTTGTGTTTGTGGGACAAGACAAGCCTAGGGTCCTCTTATTCTGCCACCACTTCCTCTCTTCTAAACACTACTTTAGGTACAAGACAAAAACTTACAACAGTACATTTCTCCTCTCTTGATACTTTATCTTAATTTTATCATACACAGTAATTCTACATACACTGTACTTCTAATAACATTACATTATTTTCCATTTAACCAGTCAATTATGATTTAAATAAATTTAAATAAGAAAAGTATTTTTTAGGGGTGCTTGGGTGGCTCAGTCATTAAGTGTCTGCCTTCGGCTCAGGTTATGATCCCAGGGTTCTGGGATTAAGTCCCACATCAGGCTCCCTACTTGGCAGGAAGCCTGCTTCTCCCTCTCCCATTCCCCCTGCTTGTGTTCCCGCTCTTCCTGTGTCTCTCTCTCTGTCAAATAAATAAATAAAATCTTTTAAAAAAAAGTATTTTTTTTATTCCAGTTTGTTACCATTTTCTGAGCTCTTTATATCTTTACTGATCCAGATTTTCATCTGGCATTATTTTCCTTCTGCTTGGAGGACTTCTGATAAAATTTCTTATAGTGAAGGACTGAAATTAATGAATTATCTCATCTTTTGTATCTCTGAAAAACATTTATCGCTTTTTCTTTCTGGAAAAATTTTTTTGTCAAGATTTAGAATTTTAGATTGACTTTTCTTTTCCCCTTTCAATACTTTAAAGATGTTGCACTGTTGCCTTCTGACTTTTATTATTTCAAGGAAAAGGTATGCTGTTATTATGTTTGTATTGTTGTGGAAAAATAAAAATCAGACCGGTGAGAGACCAAGTGACACTCAGAGAAGTAGGAGAACTTGGATTTATTTTATGCTGGTAGACCCAGATGAGCTCTTGCTCGAAATTCTGGGCCCTGAAGTCATAGGGCTTTTATAGGGGACTGCAGGCAGTCAGGTCCCAAGGACTATACTGACTGCTGGTAAGTGGGTTTAAACTGGGGGAGCAGAGGCTGCTTTAGGCTGGGACAGTGGAGAAGGGAACCTGCGGCAGGGAAACCTGTTTACAGAAGCAGAAAAGGCTGGTTATCTCTTGCTCCCAGCAAGGCTTCTGGTTATCTCTAGCTTATTGTTAGTAACTTTTTATCTTCTGGGGCCTCCTGGCCTGGGCCTGCTCTGGGTAATTTTCCTCTTCAGTATCTCAATATGTAATGTATCTTTCATATCTGTCTGCTTTACATATTTTCTCTTTATCTTAACTTTAAGCTATTCATTTATGATGTGTTTTTATGTGATTTTCTTCTTTTGTTTGTGTGCCTAAATGTGTGTTTGTGTGTGTGTTTGAGGATCATTTGTTTCTTGTATATGTAGGTTTATAACTTTATCAGTTTTGAGAATTGTTGGGCATATTTTCTTATATATTTTAAGATTTTATTTCTTTATTTGAGAGAGTGAGCAAGAGAGACAGAGAGAGAGCACATAACGGGGAGGGACAGAGGGAGAGGGAGAAGCAGACTCCCCAGTAAGCAGGGATCCTGATGTGGAGCTCAATCTGTGGACTCTAGGATCACGACCTGAGCCAAAGGCAGATGCTTTAGCCAACTGAGCCACACAGGTGCCCTCTTAAATAATTTGCTGAAGACTCCTCTATCTTCTTGAATTCAGGACTCCAAATATACATATACCAACAGCTCACTGAAGCTCTGTTCATTTTTTTTCAGACTTTTTCTCTGTTTCATATTATTTACTCTTAATTCTATCCTTCAAGTTCACTAATCATGTCCTCTGTAGTGTATGATCTGCTGCTAATTCCAACCAGTGTAAGTTTTACCTCAAACATAGTTTTCATCATTAATAGTATAAAATGAGTCTTTTTAAGAAAATCATCTATATTTCTAGCTGATATACTTACTTCTACTTTAGCTTAATTAATGAGGGAGCAGAAAGCTAGCTGAGGGGAAAGCACATGCTGATACCCAACAACCGCCCCCCACCTCTTGGGATTTGTGTGACAGTCTTCCAGGAAGCTCCCAACCATCTTAATGTTAATGCCTTACTAGAGGGAAAAACAGCCTTAACTTAACCCAATGGCAAGGCCTCCAGTATCTTGTGAGTATTCTTTAACATATGAAAATCCTTTTGAAACCTCCCTTTTCCTTACCTCCTTTAACTCCCAAGTATATAATCAGCCACCTCTCACAACCCTGGGGCAGCCACTCTTTCTGCCCATGGGTCCTGTCTCCATGCTCTAAAAAACCACCTTTTTGCACCAAAGAAAGTTAAAGAATTCTTTCTTGGTTGTAGGCTCCAGACCCCACCCCACCAAACCTCACCTATATTCCAAAACCACATCATAATGAATATACAGAACTATAATAACTGCTCTAATTTTCTTACCTACTAATTCTATCAATTATGTCATTACTAGGTCTGTTGCAACTGATTGATTTTTTTATTCCCCTCATGATAGGTTTCCTGTTTTCCACTTTGTATGCTTAGTAATTTCTTTTATTGGATTTGAGTGAAACTTTCTAAATTCTACTGTTAGATGTTGAATATTTTTATAATTGCATAAATATTCTTGAGCTTTATTCTTAGACATAATAAAGTTACTTGGAAGCAGTTTTTAGATCTTGCATTTAAGTTTTTCAGGTGGGACTAAATCAGTTTAGTCTAGGGTTAATGTCCTCAACTACTGAGGCAAAATCTGAGGTATAAATTATGAGGTTTTGTACTCTAGCTAGTAGAAACATCTAGTCTAGTTCTTAATAGTTTCTCCTCATGCATGCACTGATTAGTTCTCAGTTTAAGACATGAGAGTCAACCTCTGCAGATCTCTGAAAAATGCTCCCTTTGCCATTTTCTCCACTTTGGTACTCTGCTTTGAGCACTTCAGCTACTATAACCTCCTTAATCTCTTTTTCCTCAACTGAAGGAGACCACTGACCCCTGCCTAAGTTCCCTCCCCTGGTGCTATGGCTTGGAATCTCTCCCTGTAATAAGGTAGACAATTGAAAAGTCTTACTTATTACTTTCTCATCTTTTAGAGACCACTGTCTTTCATTGCCTCATGCCCAACATCTTCACATTTGCTATTTTATATATTCTATTTGGACTTTTATTTGTTTGGAGTGGAAGAGTAAATCTGGAAGCTATCCATCTTGACTGGAAATAAGAATAATAAACGTGATTTTTTTTTCAGATTGTACAATGCCGTGCTTTAACATTTGGAAATCTGCATAAACCTTCAAACCAATGTTTTCCCAATGACTAAAGCATCGTGTTTCAAAACTATGCATAAGTAAAATATCCATTCAAATTTCAAGATAGCCCAATTGATTTTATGCAGCAGAGTGTGAAATATTAATTCATACAGTATTATATTTTACATTCAAAGAAAAATATCCAAAATTATCTAGAGACAATTAAAATGTTTTTCTCTTTTCCAACAACACATTCATGGAAGACCAGATTTTTTTATATATACTTCAATTAAAATAGTATATATAGCAATAGCTTAAAATGTCAAAAGTATAAAATGTTAACAAGAGTACAAAATGCAACTTTTCTTCTTATTTTTTGTTTGTTCATGTTGGAAAATAGAGTTCATTTTTCCTAAAAGTGGGTTATTTAGATTAACATGTGAGGAGTTTAGCCTTATTTTAAATACATTAATAAATATACATGATTTTAGAATTTCTTGGTTTTAATCTCTTAATAAGGAGAATATAAATAGATATCATCTATGTAAACAAAAACTCTTTAAAATCTGTAATAGTTTTTAAGAATGTAAAGAGTCTTGGGGAGGAGCAAGATGGCAGAGAAGTAGGAGACCTAAATTTTGTCTCATCCCAGTAATTCAGCTAGTTATCAAACCATTCACAACACCTACAAACTCAACAGGAGATCAAAGAAAAGAATAACAACAATTCTATGAACAGAAAAGCCACCACTTTCTGGAAGGTAGGACATGTGGAGAAGTGAATCCAAGGCGATATACAGGAAGATAGACCATCCGCTGCTACCGGCAAGTGATAGAGCACAAAATCAGAAATTTTAGAAGTCTGCTCTGCTGAGGGACGTCGCTCCAGAGGCTAAGTGGGGAGTGGAACCCTCAATGAGACAGTGTGGTCTCAGGACCCTCAGGGTCACAGAAAGACTGGGTGTGCCTGAGTGCATCAGAGCTCCCAGGTATTGGAGTGGAGAAGCCAGCTGCAGAGTTGGAGCTGAGGAGTGGGTTCTCAGCTCAGGGTTGCCATAAACTGTGATCCGTGGCACAGTAGGGCCACTGCTCTTCCATCAGGGCAGGGACCCAACAAGCAGCAGATCCAGGGAGATTCCCCTTTTTTCCTCCTGAATCTGCTGGGTTTGGAGACTCTAAATGGGGTCATGTGTCAGAGATAGAAACACTTAGTCACAGGCCTGGTGAGCATGGAGTGCAGCCAGAGACCAGGGAGATAGGAGGGACTGACTGCTTTTCTCTGAGGGCACACTGAGGAGTTGGCACCCTGAGCTCTTGGCTCCTCTGGGACCAGAAATTGGAACGCCACCATTTTCATTCTCATCCTATAAAGGTGTATGGAAAGCTTTCAGGGAACAAAAGCTCCCGAGAGCAAACCCCAGCAGATTACTTAGCCCAGACCTGGCAAGGGCGGGGCAATTCTGCCTCCAGCAAAGACATTTGAGAACCACTGCAACAGGCCCCTCCCCCAGAAGATCAGCAAGAACAGCCAGCCAAGACCAAGTTTACCGATCAATGAGAATAGCAAAACCCCAGGTCTAGGGGAACACAACACAGAATTCATGGCTTTTTTCCCATGATTCTTTAGTCTTTCAAAGTTAATTTTTTTAATTTTCTTTTTCTTTTTCTTTTTTTTTAATTTTTCTTTTTCCCTTTTCAACCAACATCTTATCAATCACTTTTTTTTAAAAATCTTTTTTATTTTTCATTTTTAGAGTCATATTCCATCCCTTCATAGTAGTTAACCTTATTTTTGGTATCTATATATAAGTTTTTCTTTCTTTAAAATTTTAGGATACAGTTTCTTCTAACAGACCAAAATATACCCTAAATCTTTAGTGTATGGTGTTGTTCTAGTCTCTTGCCTGATCACATTCTCTCTCTTTTTAAAAATTTTTTTATTCTTTTTTTCAACCAACTTCTTATCAATTCCTTTTTTAAAATCTTTTTTAATTTTCATCTTTATAGTCATATTTCATCCCTTCATTGTATTGACCCTTATTTTAGTATATATATAAGTTTTTCATTCTTTAAAATTTTGGGAGGCAATTTCTTCTAACAAATCAATATACACCCAAATCTAGTGTGTGGTTCTGTTCTATTCACCAGCCTGACCATATTCTTTTTTTTTTATTTCCCTTCTCCCACCCACCCCCACCCCAGTTTCAGGTCTCTTCTTTTTTTTTTTCTAATATTTATTTTTTTTCACCTGCAAACTGTAGCAAAACATGATCAGTTTTATTATGCAGATAGGTATCCCTCTACATTTTTAAAGAATTTAGGTATATATAAATAGAAGAGCTCTTTAGAAAGGAAAAATTCAAGAATGAATAAAACCTTCCAATTTTGACTTTGTAACTTTCCAGTAGCAATGGTTAAAATGATTTTAGGTCATTCATTCCAAGATATATGACAGCACCTTAAAAGTGGCTGATCTATTTCCCCAGTAACATTTCTCACATAACAATGTGTTAAAGTTACAAATACTGATATGCACAAATAGCTAATTTCTAAGAAAAATATGTACAGTACTGCAGCATAATGAATGTGGTATCTGCAATAACTTAATATTAGCCAATTTTTAATATAAATGATACCGCTACCTTTTTCTGCCAATTCACAGGTTAAAAGTTGTTACCGGAGCCCTCTGTTTTGCACATATTACCTGGTGTTTAATACACAATGCAGGCTTTTTAATGACTTCTCTTGTGTTTAAAGCTAAGATCAGTGAAACAAGACAACAGTGCAAGAGGCGGAGAGATGTTATGTGACCATGTAAAAGTTCGTTCCAGTAAAGTGTCTATATAAGGCTATAAGAAAGGATTGGCTGATGAGCTTCCTGTTGGAAACTGTCCTGTTGATTGAACCAGTCATAAAAGAATTACTAGATA
Organism: Zalophus californianus; assembly: GCF_009762305.2. Classification (NCBI taxonomy): domain Eukaryota; kingdom Metazoa; phylum Chordata; class Mammalia; order Carnivora; family Otariidae; genus Zalophus; species Zalophus californianus. The sequence goes on from NC_045605.1 coordinate 36,067,187, forward strand.
CTCCAGCGGCTGCAACTTGACCAAAAGGGGTTACCACCGGCTTTGTTTGTCCAAATGCTGCAAAACCTGCACCATTGGGCTGTTGAGAAAAAGCTGTCTGTTGAGGGAAAGCTGCTTGGGCTGGGAAGGCAGGCTGCTGGAAGCTGCCGCTGAAGCTGGTGGGAAGACTATAGGAAGCACGAGTCCCGAAGCCCGCGGGCATGCTCATGCAGGTGGTGCCAAAGGTCGCGGCTGTTGCTCCTCTGGCATTGGTCTGAAATGGACTTGTAGAAGATGCCACAGAAGGACCAACAGCAGCAACAAATGGATTTGTGGAAGGCGTAGCTCCAAATGGAGCAGGCACACTTGAAGAAGCAGGCTGTGTCTGTGCCAAAGCACCCACTGGCACTGTTCCAAAAACACTGCTCCTAGCATTACTTGTGGAAGTATATGCGTTACTGGAAGTGGCTGCAGAGCTGAAAACGCTGTCTAGTTCTGCCAGGGCTGCATATTTGTCTGAGGATGCACTTGACTGACTGGGAACTGAAACCACAGAACCAACGGGAGCTTTACCTGCGGTCCCAAAGCCACTCCCCTGATCACCACCTTGCCCAGCACTGAAGATATTGTCTAAATTAGCAAGTGCTGCATATTTGTCTGTAGTCTGTAGACCAGCTTTGTTCATTGAAACTTTACTAATAGCTGATGCTGTTTGATGACTCTGGGAAGTATTGAAGGTTCCAAAATTAGCACTGGAGGATTTGGGGAAGTTATCAAAATGAGCAAAATTAGCACTTACTGATCCAGCACTTCCACCTGTAGTTTGGCGCTGAAAAGGAGAGTGACTCGCTGTGGGGAAACCTCCAAAATTACTCGAACCACTAGACTGTCCAAATGCATCAAAGTTTGCAAAATCTGCATTTGCAGAATTCTGAGCTGCATGACTGTTGAAATGTGCAAAGCTAGCAAAATTGGCTGTAGCTGTTGATTGAGGTGCTGGGGCAGCAAAGATGTCTGAGCCAAGATCACTTAAAAGGTCAAACTGCTTCTTTTCCTGCTGCTGCCCTTGAGAGCTACCTACAACTGGAGACTGACTAGGTGTGCCCTTATTTAAATGTAGTGCTGGTGCTGAATCTCCTAAAAGAGACTTCAGTGGTTTGACCTCAGGTGTGCTGCTTGTGCTACTGGCAGAGGACCCTGAAATAGATGCATGAACTGATGCCACCACTTTGGCTTGTTCTGGAGGGATGTACCATCTTTTATTTTCATACTTTTCTTGTAGGAACTCTTTCACTTTCTGTGGATCTCTGAAGTCTGGAATTGCTGAAGATCTATCATCAAATAATCCTAGCCAAATCTGTTTACAGACTTCATTTCCATGTTTTTGCAGCAATTCAATTTCCTGTTGTGTGAATGTTGTCATGGAGTTAGATTTCACCCTATGTGGTGGATTTAACCCTCTCAGGCTGCCGGAGCAGGAGGTATAGACAAAGGAGCCGATCGTCATGTTCACGTAGGTGGGGCTGCACTAGTCACAGTCGAAACACTTTCGGTTGTGCGGGAGACCCGTCATGTCTCGCAGCATCTTCAGGTGCTTCTCCTCTGCTTCCACTTGGCACAGGCCGCCATGGGCACAGCGCCAGGGGAGGAGGCCGGCAGGGCCGGGAGCCAGAGCTGGGCGGCGCTGCACCTGGGGGCCCGTGATTCCACGGGCCGCCCTGGCGCCGGCCACCGCCCTCCGTAAGCCTGAGCCGCGCCAGACCTGGCCGCCTCGGCTGGACTCGACTTCACTGGCCCAAGCGCAGACGCTGCATAGCACGGGCTGACGGGTCACACCAACCGGCCGACTGGGACAACCTACACTGCCTCCACCACCATCACCACCTTCCCCATGCTCAGGTCTCTTCTGATTTGTTTATTGTATATTTTTCTGGGGTCGTTTTTACCCTGTTAGCATTTTGTTCTCTCATTCATCTATTCTCCTCTGGACAAAATGAAAAGATTGAAAAAAATCACCTCAAAAAAAAAAAAAAAAAGAACAAGAGGCAGTACCAACTGCCAGGGACCTAAACAATACGGACATTAGGAAGATGTCAGAACTAGAGTTCAGAATGACGATTTTAAAGATACTAGCTGGGCTTGAAAAAAGCATGGAAGATACTAGAGAATCCCTTTCTGGAGAAATAAAAGAACTAAAATCTAACCAGTCAAAATCAAAAAGGCTATTAATGAGGGGCAATCAAAAATGGAGCCTCTAGGATAAATGAGGTAGAAGAGAGAATTAGTGATATAGAAAACCAAATGATGAAAAATAAAGAAGCTGAGAAAAAGAGATAAACATCTACTGGATCATGAGGGCAGAATTCGGGAAATAAGTGATACCATAAGATGAAACAATATTAAAATAATTGGGATCCCAGAAGAAAGAGAGAGAGGGGCAGAAGGTATATTGGAGCAAATTATAGCAGAGAACTTCCCGGATTTGGGGAAGGAAACAGGCTTCAAAATCCAGGAGGCACAGAGAACTCGCCTTAAAAAATCAATAAAAATAGGTCAACACCCCGACATCTAATAGTAAAACTTATGAGTCTCAGAGACAAAGAGAAAACCCTGAAAGCAGCTCGGGACAAAAGGTCTATAACCTACAATGGTAGAAACATTAGATTGGCAGCAGACCTATCCACAGAGACCTGGCAGGCCAGAAAGGACTGGCATGATATATTCAGAGCACTAAATGAGAAAAATATGCAGCTAAGAATACTATATCCAGCTAGGCTGTCATTGAAAATAGAAGGAGAGATAAAAATCTTCCAGGACAAACAAAAACTAAAGGAATTTGCAAACACGAGCCAGCCCTACAAGAAATATTGAAAGGGGTCCTCAAAGCAAAGAAAGAGCCTAAAAGTAACATAGACCAGAAAGGAACACAGACAATATACAGTAACAGTCACAGGCAATACAATGGCACTAAATTCATATCTTTCGATAGTTACCCAGAATGTAAATGGACTAAATGCCCCAATCAAAAGACACAGGCTATCAGATTGGATAAAAAAACAAGACCCATCGATATGCTATCTGCAAGAGACTCATTTTAGATGCAAAGAAACCTCCAGATTTAAAGTGAGGGGGTGGAAAACCATTCATCATGCTAATGGACAACGAAAGAAAGCTGGGATGGCAATCCTTATATCAGACATATTAGATTTTAACCGAAGACTATAATAAGAGATGAGGAAGGAAACTACATCATACTTAAAAGGTCTATCCAACAAGAAGATCTAACAATTGTAAATATCTATGCCCCTAACATAGGAGCAACCAATTATATAAGCCAATTAATAACAAACTCAAAGAAACATATCGACAACAATAAAATAATAGTAAGGGACTTTAACACCCCTTCACTAAAATGGATAGAACATCTAAGCAAAAGGTCAACAAGGAAATAAAGGCTTTAAATGGCACACTGGACCAGATAAACTTCAAAGACATATTCAGAACATTCCATCCCAAAGTAACACAATACACATTCTTCTCTAGTGCCCATGGAACATTCTCCAGAATTGATCACATCCTAGGTCACAAATCAGGTCTCAACCAGTCCCAAAAGATTGGGATCATTACCTGTATATTTTTGGACCACAATGCTTTGACACTAGAACTCAATCACAAGAGGAAAGTCAGAAAGAACTCAAATACATGGAGGCTAAAGAGCATCCTACTAAAGAATGAATGGATCAACCAGGAAATTAAAGAAGAATTTAAAAAATTCATGGAAACCAATGAAAATGAAAACACAACTGTTCAAAATCTTTGGGATGCAGCAAAGGCAGTCCTAAGAGGAAAGTACATAGTATTACAAGCCATTCTTAAGAAACAAGAAAGGTCTCAAATACAAAACCTAACCCTACACCTGAGAAGCTGGAGAAAGGACAGCAAATAAATCCTAAACCCAGCAGAAGAAAAATAATAAAGATCTGAGCAGAAATCAATGCAATAGAAACCAAAAGAACAGTAGAACAGATCAACGAAACTAAGAGCTGGTTCTTTGAAAGGTTTAATAAGATTGATAAACCCCTGACAGGACTTATCAAAAAAAAGAGAAAGGACCCAAAAAATTAAATCATGAATGAAAGAGGAGAGATCACAACCAACACCAAAGAAATACAAATTATAAGAACATATTATGAGTAACTATATGCCAGCAAATTAGATAATCTGGAAGAAATGGATGCATTCCTAGAGATGTATCAACTACCAAAACTGAACCAGGAAGAAACAGAAAACCTGAACAGACCTGTAACCACTAAGGAAGTCGAAGCCATAATCAGTAATCTCCCAACAAACAAGAGCCCAGGGCCAGAGGGCTTCCCAGGGGAATTCTACCAAACATTTAAAGAAGAATTAATGCCTATTCCCCTGAAACTATTCCAAAAAATAGAAATGGAAGGACACCTTCCAAACTCATTTTATGAGGCCACCAGTACCTTGATCCCAAAACCAGACAAAGACCCCACCAAAAAGGAGGACTACAGACCAATATCCCTGATGAACACGGATGCAAAAACTCTCACCAAAATACTAGCCAATAGGATCCAACAGTACATTAAAAGGATTATTCACCATGACCAAGTGGGATTTATTCCTGGGCTGCAAATTTGCTTCAACATCTGCAAATCAATCAATGTGAAACAACACATTAATAAAAGAAAGAACAAGAATCATATGATCCTCTCAAAAGATGCAGAAAAAGCATTTGAAAAAGTACAGCATCCTTTCTTGATCAAAACTCTTCACTGAGTAGGGATAGAGGTACATACCTCAATATCATAAAAGCCATGTATGAAAAACCCACAGCGAATATCATACTCAATGGGGGAAAAAACTGAGAGCTTTCCCCCTAAGGTCAGGAACACGGCAGGGATGTCCACTATCACCACTGCTTCTCAACAGCATTAGAAGTCCTAGCCACAGCAAACAGACAACAAAAAGAAATAAAACGCATCCGAATTGGCAAGAAGAAGTCAAAGTCTCACTTTTTGCAGATGATATGATACTTTATGTGGGAAAACCAAAAAACTCCAACCCAAAACTGCTAGAACTCATACAGGAATTCAGTCAAGTGGCAGGATATAAAATCAGTGCACAGAAATCAGTGGCATTTCTATACACCAACAAGACAGAAGAAAGAGAAATTAAGGAGTCAATCCCATTTACAATGGCACCCCAAACTATAAGATATCTAGGAATAAATCTAACCAAAGAGGCAAAGAATCAATACTCAGGAAATTATAGAATACTCATGAAAGAAATTGAGGAAAACACAAAGAAATGGAAAAACGTCCCATGCTCATGGATTGGAAGAACACATATTGTGAAGATGTCAATGCTACCTAGAGCAATCTACACATTCAATGCCATCCCCATCAAAATACCATCCACTTTTTTCAAAGAAATGGAACAAATAATCCTAAAATTTGTATGGAACCAGAAAAGACCCCGAATAGCCAGAGGAATGTTGAAAAAGAAAAGCAAAGCTGGCGGCATCACAATTCCGGACTTCCGGCTCTATTACAAAGCTGTCATCATCAAGACAGTATGGTACTGGCACAAAAACAGACACATAGATCAATGGAACAGAATCGAGAGCCCAGAAATGGACCCTCAACTCTATGGTCAACTCATCTTTGACAAAGCAGGAAAGAATGTCCAATAGAAAAAGACAGTCTTCAACAAATGGTGTTGGGAAAATTGGACAGCCACATGCCAAAGAATGAAACTGGACCATTTCCTTACACCACCCGCAAAAATAGACTCAAAATGGATGAAAGACCTAAACGTGAGACAAGAATCCATCAAAATCCTTGAGGAGAACACAGGCAGCAACCGCTTCGACCTCAGCCACAGCAACTTCTTCCTAGAAATATTGCCAAAGGCAAGGGAAGCAAGGGCAAAAATGAACTATTGGGATTTCATCAAGATAAAAATCTTTTGCACAGCAAAAGATACAGTCCGCAAAACCAAAAGACAGCCAAAAGAATGGGAGAAAATATTTTCAAATGACATATCAGATAAAGGGCTAGTATCCAAAATCTATTAAGTTCTTATCAAACTCAACACCCAAAGATCAAATAATCCAATCAAGAAATGGGCAGAAGACATGAACAGACATTTTTCCAAAGAAGACATCCAAATGGCCAACAGACACATGAAAAAGTGCTCAACATCGCTCGGCATCAGGGAAATCCAAATCAAAACCTCAATGAGATACCACCTCACACCCGTCAGAATGGCTAAAATTAACAAGTCAGGGAACGACAGATGTTGGCGGGGATGTGGAGAAAGGGAACCCTCCTACACTGTTGGTGGGAATGCAAGCTGTTGCAACCACTCTGGAAAACAGTATGGAGGTTGCTCAAACAGTTGAAATTAGAGCTACCATTCGATCCAGCAATTGCACTACTGTGTATTTATCCCAAAGATACAAATGTAGGGACCCGAAGGGGAACGTGCACCCCAATGTTTATAGCAGCAATGTCCACAATAGCCAAACTGTGGAAAGAGCCAAGCTGTCCATCGACAGATGAATGGATAAAGAAGAGGTGGTATATATACACAATGGAATATTATGCAGCCATCAAAAGGAATGAGATCTTGCCATTTGCAACGACGTGGATGGAACTGGAGGGTGTTATGCTTAGTGAAATAAGTCAATCAGAGAAAGACATGTATCATATGACCTCACTGATATGAGGAATTCTTAATCTCTGGAACAAACTGAGTGTTACTGGAGTGGTTGAGGGTGGGAGGGATGGGGTGGCTGGGTGATAGACATTGGGGAGGGTATGTGCTACGGTGAGCTCTGTGAATTGTGCAAGACTGTTGAATCACAGATCTGTACTTCTGAAACAAATAACGCAACATATTTTAAGAAAAAAGAAAAAGAAGAAGATAGCAGGAGAGGAAGAATGAAGGGGAGTAAGTCAGAGGGGGAGACGAACCATGAGAGATGATGGACTCTGAAAAACAGACTGAGGGTTCTAGAGGGGAAGAGGGTGGGGGATGGGTTAGCCTGGTGATGGGTATTAAAGAGGGCATGTTCTGCATGGAGCACTGGATGTTATGAACAAACAATGAATCATGGAACACTACATCAAAAACAAATGATGTAATATATGGTGATTAACATAACAATAAAAAAATTAAAAAAAAAAAACAGGTGAGATCATGCCATGTATGACAACATGGATGGACCTAAGAGGTATTATGCTAAGAGAAATAAATCAGACTGAGAAAGATACATACTATATGATTTCACTCATATGTAAAATCTAAAAAAATTAATAAACACAGACAGAATCAGATTTATAAATACAGAAAACAAACTGATGTTTGCCAGAGGGGAAGGGTTTGGGGGGATGAGCAAAATAGGGATAGGGGAGTGGGATGCACAAATTTCCAGTTATGGAATGAAAAAGTCACAGAAATAAAAGCTAAAGCATGGGTAAAATAGTCAGTGATGTTGAGCACTTTTTCATGTGTCTGTTGGCCATTTGGACGTCTTCTTTGGAAACATGTCTGTTCATGTCGTCTGCCCATTTCTTGATTGGATCATTTGTTCTTTGGGTGTTGAGTTTGATAAGTTCTTTATAGATTTTTGGATACTAGCCCTTTATCTGATATGTCATTTGCAAATATCTTCTCCCATTCTGTCAGTTGTCTTCTGGTTTTGTGGACTGTTTCTTTTGCTGTGCAAAAGCTTTTTATCTTGATGAAATCCCAATAGTTCATTTTTGCCCTTGCTTCCCTTGCTTTTGGCGATATTTCTAGGAAGAAGTTGCTGCGGCTGAGGTCGAAGAAGTTGCTGCCTGTGTTCTCCTCTAGGGTTTTGACAGACTCCTGTCTCACATTTAGGTCTTTCAACCATTTGGAGTCTATTTTTGTGTGTGGTGTAAGGAAATGGTCCAGTTTCATTCTTCTGCATGTGGCTGTCCAATTTTCCCAACACCATTTGTTGAAGAGACTGTCTTTTTTCCATTGGACATTCTTTCCTGCTTTGTCAAACATGAGTCGACCATAGAGTTGAGGGTCCATTTCTGGGCTCTCTATTCTGTTCCATTGATCGATGTGTCTGTTTTTGTGCCAGTACCATACTGTCTTGATGATGACAGCTTTGTAATAGAGCTGGAAGTCCGGAATTGTGATGCCGCCAGCTTTGCTTTTCTTTTTCAACATTCCTCTGGCTATTTGGGGCCTTTTCTGATTCCACACAAATTTTAGGATTATTGGTTCCATTTCTTTGAAAAAAGTTGAGGGTATTTTGATAGAGATTGCATTAAATGTGTAGATTGCTCTAGGTAGCATTGACATCTTCACAGTATTTGTTCTTCCAATCCATGAGCATGGAACGTTTTTCCATTTCTTTGTGTCTTCCTCAATTTCTTTCATGAATATTTTATAGTTTTCTGAGTACAGATCCTTTGCCTCTTTGGTTAGATTTATTCCTAGGTATCTTATGGTTTTGGGTGCAATTGTAAATGGGATCGACTCCTTAGTTTCTCTTTCTTCTGTCTTGTTGTTGGTGTATAGGAATGCCACTGATTTCTGTGCATTGATTTTATATCCTGCCACTTTGCTGAATTCCTGTATGAGTTCTAGCTGTTTTGGGGTGGAGTCTTTTGGGTTAAGGGGAACCCCTCTACACTGTTGGTGGGAATGCAAGCTGGTACAGCCACTCTGGAAAATAGTATGGAGGTTCCTCAAAAAGTTGAAAATAGAGCTGCCATACAACCCAGCAATTGCACTACTGGGTATTTACCCCAAAGATACAAATGTAGGGATCCGAAGGGGTATATGCACCCTTGTGTTTATAGCAGCAATGTCCACAATAGCCAAACTATGGAAAGAGCCAAGATGTCCATCAACAGATGAATGGGTAAAGAAGGTGTGGTATATATATATACAATGGAATATTATGCAGGCATCAAACGGAACGAAATCTTGTCATTTACAATGACGTGGATGGAACTGGAGGGTGTTATGCTGAGTGAAATAAGTCAATCAGAGAAAGACATGTATAATATGACCTCACTGATATGAGGAATTCTTAATCTCAGGAAACAAACTGAGGGTTGCTGGAGTGGGGGTGTGGGAGGGATGGGGTGACTGGGTGATAGACATTGGGGAGGGTATGTGCTATGGTGAGCACTGTGAATTGTGCAAGACTGTTGAATCACAGACCTGTACCTCTGAAACAAATAATATATTATATGTTAAAAAATAAAGAAGAAGAAGAAGATAGTAGGAAGGGAGGAACGAAGGGGGGCATCGGAGGGGGAGATGAACCATGAAAGACTATGGACTCTGAGAAACAAACTGAGGGTTCTAGAGGGGAGGGGGGTGGGGGTTGTGTTAGCCTGGTGATGGGTCTTAAAGAGGGCACATATTGAATGGAGCACTGGGTGTTATATGCAAACAATGAATCATGAACACTACATCAAAAACTAATGATGTAATGTATGGTGATTAACATAACATAATAAAAAAAATTTACCAAAAAAAAAAAAAATAGTGATATTATAATAGCATTGTATGGTGACAGATGGTATCTACACTTCTGGTGAGCATAGCATAACATATAGAGAAGCTAAATCACTATGTTGTATATATAATATAACATCGTGTGTCAACTATTCTCAACCAAAATTAAAATAAAAGGAGGTTGAAATTGGAAAAGGATTAAAGTAGGGACTATATCAAGCAACTTACTATTCACCCAAGAGAAAAAGAAATTTTAATAACTGGATTAACGTGGATATTATTGGGGTGGATGAAGATTTAATCAAAAATAGGGGAGAAAATTTGGGGTGCCTGGGTAGCTCAGTCAGTTAATTGTCTACTTTTGGCTCAGGTCATGATCCCAAGGCCCTGGGACAGAGTCCAACATCAGTCTCCTTTCTCAGTGGGGAGGCTGCTTCTCTTTCTGCCTACTTCTCCTGCCTGTCATTACCCCTGTCATTACCCTACCATCTGCTTGCTAAGTACCCCTGCTTGCTCTTTCTCTTTCTCTCTAACAAGTAAATAAAATCTTTAAAAAATAATTTAGACTGCCATGTTGCTGGCTTTTGAAACTTCTTTTGTTGTTGCTCCCCGCTGTTATGTATTTTGATGCAAATTGGGTTGATTGAGTTTGCTATTAGTTCTATAAAGCCTTGTCCTCAAGGGTGCAGGACAAATCAGCTCAATCTGAGTCACATGCCCACCCCTGTGACTAATGGAAACAGAACACTATATATAGTTGAATGGTTCAAACAAACCATTTGTAGTGGGAAGAAAACATTTCCACAAAGAAAAGATACTGGTTGAATAAAACAAATGTATGCTTACCACCTGAGTAAAAGAACAAAAAGGCAAAGATCGAGGAAGACATGAAACAGAAAATAGTTACATGAAGAAACCTAGCCTAAGAATTCCTACTGAGCTTCTTCACAGCCCAAGCAAGAAGAGAAAAAACTGTAATGTAATAATGTAATTGTTCTGGACAAGTAAGAAAAGGAAGCAGAACTGTTAAATGGGAGAAACAAAAAACTGCATGATACATTGTATTTTCCTCAAGAGATTTATATAACAATCCTCAAATTTAAAAAAAAAAGTGTGGAAGAGGACAAGAAGTAGGCCCTATATACTAAATTATAATTATGTGATGTCTTACTTTGGAGAATTAAAAGAAAACTATTACCATTTAGCTTTCTTTTAATCTGATACAATATGTATTCAGAAGAATTAGAGGCTTTTGTATGACCTTTGTTCTAGTGGTTCCCAAAACCCAGCAATATATCAGAATCACCAGAAGTGCTTATTAGAAATAAGGATTTCATTGGTCTAAATTGAAGTCTGAGAAGCTATAGTAAAGCTCCTAATTCTGATTTAGGTATCCATGCTTGGGAACCACTGCTTTATAGTATTCTATAGTCTCAAATATTGATTGCCTTAATCAGGTGTCAGATAGGATTTGGACTTTTGCCCACAGATCCATCCCTTTCCTTTACCTTGCTCTCTTTTGTCTCTTGTTAGGGTAGGAAGGGAGGACAGGCTGATCCTATAGGCTGTTTTTCCCAAGCTTCCATGTTATCTGACTTCCAGATAGGTTTAGTCAATGGGAAGTACTGGTAAGATACTAGATAACAAGAAAAAGGAGAGGGGTGCCTGGGTGGCTCAGTCGTTAAGCGTCTGCCTTCGGCTCAGGTCATGATCCCAGGGTGCTGGGATCTAGCCACCCACATCGGGCTCCCTGCTCAGCAGGAAGCCTGCTTCTCCTTCTCCCCCTCCCCCTGCTTGTGTTCCCTCTCTTGCTGTGTCTCTCTCTGTCAAATAAATAAATAAAATCTTAAAAAAAGAAAAAACAAGGAAAAGGAGAAAGACCAGGGTATTCCTACCATCACCACCACCATGCCTTCTCTTCTACCACCCCTTCCTAGAGCTACATTTAAAATTTTCGCCTTGTCCCAGCATTACCTTGATACCAAAACCAGATAAAGACACCACCAAAAAAGAGAACTATAGGCCAATATCTCTGACGAACATAGATATGAAACTCCTCAACAAAATATTAGCAAGCTGAGTCCAAAATACATGAAAAAAAAGTTCACCACAGTCAAGTGGGATTTATTCCCAGGATGTGAGGGTGGCTCAATATTTGCAAATCAATCAATATGATATATCACATCAATAAGAGGATATTTGCAAATGACATCCAATAAAGGGTTAGTATCCAAAATATACAAAGAACTTAACACCAAAAAAAAAAAACCCAAATAATCCAATTAAAAAATGGGCAGAAGACATGAACAGACATTTCTTCAACGAAGACGTACAGGTTGCCAACAGACACATTAAAAAAAAATACTCAACATCCTTTATCATCAGGGAATTACAAATCAAAACCATAGTGAGACATCACCTCATACCTGTCAGAATGGCTAAGATCAAAAACACAAGAAACAATTGTTGGCAGTGTTGTAGAAAAAAAAGGAAACCTTGTGCACTATTGGTGAGAATACAAACTGGTGTGCCATGGAGGACAGTATGGAGGTTCCTCAAAAAATTAAAAATAGAATTGCTATATGATTCAGTAATCACACTACTGGGTATTTACCTAAAGAATAAAAAGACATTAATTCAAAAGGATAAAATCACTCCTATGTTTATTGCAGCATTGTTTATAATAGCCAGATTATGGAAGCAGTCCAAGTATTCTTCAATAGATGAATGGATAAAGAAGTAGTATTTGTATACAATGGAATATTACCTAGCCATAAAAAGAATAAAATCTTGCCATTTGCAACAACAGAGATGGATCTAGAAAGTATAATGCGAAGTTAAAAAAGTCAGGCAGAGAAAGACAAATACCATATGATTTTACTCATATGTGGAATTTAGGAAACAAAACAAATGAACAAAGGAAAAAAAAGAGACAAACCAAAAAAACAGACTCTTAATTATATAGGGAACAAACTGATGGTTACCAGAGGGGAAGTGGATGGGTGAAATAAGTGAAGGATTAAGAGTACACTTATCTTGATGAGCATTGAGTAATACCCAATTGTTGAATCACTATATTATACCCCTGAAATTAATATAATACTGGATGTTAACTACACTAGAATTAAAATTTTTTAAATTAAAATAAATAAAAGAAAATAAGTACAAATTTAGCCCTGTCTCTTCCATGACCTCAGCTCTTTTAGGCAACTTTCTCCATCATTCCAGCTCCAGATAGGCAGACCCTACATGAGGGCCCTGATTTCTGGGTCTGATAACCCCATCTCCTTTCTTTTCCTTTTTGGAGAGTCCTGAAAAACAGAAGTAGCTGCTAAGAATCTTTGGATTGCCTCACAGTCTCCTGTTTGGCTTCTCAACTCTTCCACCATTCGTGTAACCAATTCTGTCTGGGTTTTGAGTAGACCATGTTTGATGTTGTGTGGTTAACTGAAAGAAGACCAATATATTTCAGATACCAGCCACATATGTAATAAAGCTGATATTTAAAATGACAATTGAATAGATAGCAAAGATGCCCATAAATATGTATAAATATGACTTGTATTTTTCACCATTTAGAATATCATCATAGTGGTGCATTCGAGTGGCGATGAGTTTCATTATCACTTAGAGAAATAACAGACTATTCTCAGAAAACAGATTGGATTTGGAGTGAATGATTGAATGAAATATTTTAACATATGTTTGATTGAAAACCTATGTTCTACACAATAATATATGGACAAGATTTTGGCCTGAAACTGGTAGAAGTTACCAGTAATTGCATCATGAAGGAGCATCATATGGTCCCTCTGGAATGGAAAATTTAGGATCTTCAAAATACATTCATAAATACATTAAATAAATGTTTTTAATATATATTAAATATATATTTGATTTAGACATAATTAACATAATTGCTGTTATTGAGGAATAATTATCCAATAGATTCAATTGTATCCTTAATGTTTTCCTGGAATGTGAGAAAACACATACTATATCGAAACATTACTGATCAGAAATTTTAATTTATCTTGAACACAGGCAGATAAGAAAAGCTTTCAGGGAGAGGAAAAACAGAATATACTTACTTGTGTGGAAATTCTAATAGGCTATCTTCTATGCACTTTTTTTTAAGATTTTATTTATTTATTTGACAGACAGAGAGAGAGAGAGAGACAGTGAGAAAGGGAACACAAGCAGGGGGAGCAGGAGAGGGAGAAGCAGGCTTCTCGCCGAGCAGGGAGCCGGATGAGCAGGGAGCCCCAAGCAGAGGGAGCCCAATGGGGAGGGAGCCCGATGAGGGACTCCATCCCAGGACCCTGGGATCATGACCTGAGCCGAAGGCAGAGCTTAACGACTGAGCCACCTAGGCACCCCTCTCTTCTATGTACTTCTAACCATCCTTGTGGTTGCCATCACTGGTTATTATAAAAGATTGGGTGGATCGCCTGGGTGGCGCAGTTGGTTAAGTGACTCTTGGTTTTGGCTCAGGTCATGATCTCAGGGTCCTGAGATTGAGCTCCATGTCAGGTTCCATGCTCATTGCAGAATCTGCTTGTCCCTCTCCCTCTGCACCCACCCCTCAATCTCTCTCTCTCTCTCTCTCTCTCAAATAAATAAATAAATAATCTTTAAAAAAAAAAAAGATTAGATGACATTAACAATATATACACTCCAGGGGCACCTGGGTGTCTTAGTTTGTTGGGTGGCCAACTCTTGATTTCGGCTCAGGTCGTGAACTGGGGGTCATGGGACTGAGCCTTGTGTCAGGCTCTGTGCTGGGCATGGAACTTGCTTGGGATTCCCTCTCCCTCTCCCTTTGCTTCTCTCTCTCTCTCTCTGTCTCTCTCTCTCTCAAAAATAAACAATACATACATCCTATCAACAGTTAGAAACTTCTGAAAATAGAACTTTCACCCAATTAGCAAGAATAACTAGATAAAATAAGAAATCTATTAAAGCACTTTCTAGGAAGAATATTTATTACACCTCACTACACATAATTAGTTGCTGTATTTTCTGTTAGATTGAAAGCCACATGAAGGCAGAAACCATTGCTATCTTGTTCATCTTGTTAAAAGATAAACAGATATAGATCGTTAGCAGGGGGGAGGTGGGTAGGGGGATGGGTTAAATAGAGAATGGGTATTGAGAAGTGCAGTTGTGATGAACACTGACTGATACGTGGAAGTATTGAATCATTACATTGTAACCTGAAACTATATTACACTGTATGCTAACTAACTTGAATTTAAATAAAAACTTAAAAAAAAAAGATAAACAGATATATTTAAAATGTTCAGAGTTTGAGCAAAAATCTAATCAAATTAGGCAGTGGTGGTTAGGGGCACCCCTCTGATGGGAGCTCAGGGAGAGACTTATATGGAGAAAAGGCAGAAGCAAAGAAAGGAAATTACTAATTGGCCATAGCTTAAAGCCTAGCTGGCTGTTTGTGATTGATTGGTCCATAGGTTTCGGTGTCATAACCTTGAAGCATTCACAGGCTTAGATTTTGGCTTGCTTATGTAGGCCATCATGACATTAGAGCTACTTCATTCTAATGGCCTCCTAATAATTAATTTAACAGTCTCTATCCACAGTACCTGGGGAAGTGTCTGGCACAGAATAAATGCTGCAAGAATATTTGTAGTGTTGAAATACAATGAACTTAACTGAAATGAATTGAATTAATTAAGAGGATTGAGTCTCTAACTAACAATTTTTACAGAAACCTTTCTAGAGCATTATGTGAACTCCTAATATAAACGATATTCATTCCTTCTTTCTTGTTTTGGTTCTGGAGAAAGAGAGAAACTCTCCAGCTATCCAGCTTGTCAAAAGACCAGGCATGAAATGGTAGCAAGACCTGTATGTGTGGCTTACCCAGTTGTCATTAAATTGGCTATCTAATATTCTGTTTTACCACTCTGTCTTAGTCAGCTTGGGCTGCTATAATAAAATACCATAAACTGGAAGTTTATTTCTCACAGTTCTGGAAGCTAGCAAGTCCAAGATCAAGGTATCAGCAGATTCACTATTGGGTAAGGGCCCACTTTCTGATTCAGAGACAATCATTCTCACTTTGTCATCGTATTGTGGAAAGGCCACTTTTATAAAAGCACTAATCCCACTCATGACAGCTTTGATTTAATCTCCTCTTCAAAACCCCACCTTTTAAAACCATCATTTTGAGGGTTAGAATTTTAACATGAATTTTGGTGGGATATAATATCCCATCTATAGCACTGATAAATAAGAAACACCATTTATTAAAAAGACCCCTCTTTAAAATGCCAAATTATGTTTCAGTGAGAACATAAATGATGAACAGGAAAAAGTAAAATATATTACTGGCGGTACCCACATACCTGACAGTTATACACACACTAATATCCTTTAGATTAAAAAGTGTAACTATTGAAATGTTTTGCAGGTTTAGATAAGGTCCTCAGAATAAAATAAATATGCAGATATGGATGTGCCAGATCATCCTATTGTCAACTTCATAAAGTTGGAACTATGTGTTCCAGAATTTCCTTCCCTATATGGAAACAGGTTAGAGTGCTTGCTTCGGCAGCACATATACTAAAATTGGAATGGAAACAGGTTAGAATTGGACAATCGAGATAGTTGCATCAGATTCAAGAGGCAGAAATGTAGCAATGACTATCACTTTCCCAAGGACTTCAGGGTCTAATGTTGTAATGGACAGACACAAAGGTGTCCAGGTGGACCCAGCTTATCCTCCCTTTTCTCCAACTTGTGTCTAGCTTCTCCTTCCCAACTACAGGCCAAGTGGACCAACAACAGCCTCGCCCCACCAGCAGGTGCTTGTCTGTGTGCCCACACAGATGTTAACTGCACAGAAGCAGCACAGACCAGTACCCTTCGTTGTCTCCAAGCAGCAGCTTGCTTGTCAGATATCCAGAAAGTTCATTACTTGTTCACTATTTCAGTGCTTTAGGAGGTGGATTAGTAACTTCTCTCTTACCTCGCAGCTCCTCTGTTAGAATTTTTACTTCCTCTGCTCCTCCTGAAATTGTATAATAAATCTCTTATCACACATTACTCATAGGAGTTCTGCTTCCTTAATTGGACCCTAACTGATACCATGAATTTCTAAAGCCAGACACTATATATTAGCATGTATCTCTCCTCCAATTTCATAAAATTAGAAATTAATGACTGTTGGTAATAGTAATTTTGCCTTAATTTTAAGAGGTTTTTGGGATAAAATCGGCTATACTTTCATACAAAGACCAACTGCATTTATATTAGATACTAAACTTCTGGAGAACTTTTATAATATTATATACTAGTAATATGAAAGTAAATTAAGACCAATAATTCTGATTATTTATAAGAGAATATCAAATGTTATCATTTTTTATTTTTCATTTCCATTTTTAAAATATTTGCCTGTGTGGTTAATGTATGTTAAACAAATATGTTTAATATGTATTCAATATATAATATTATTTCAAATACATATTAAATAATATAACTGATAGCAGAAAAAAATGAATGTTTTATCTCTTCCCCGTTTCAATGTCTTACTACAGAAAAACATGTCCGTAACATAAAGAAGGGTTTAAAGAATCAATTTATTTAACCCAAAAGAGGCTTAAATGCTAATTCACCCTAAACTTTCTTCCCATTCCTGTAATTGCATTCTTTCTTTCACTATAAATAGTTTTTACTCTACTATAATATAATATAGTAGTATATTATATATACTATACTATATATATATAATATGATAGTATATACCATATTTTTCTTAAGAGCATAGTTTTTGAGACCAAGAATTGTATCCAATCAATATTAGTATTAACAATGACTAGCACAGTACCTGACATATTGGTACAACATATTTTGAAAAAAATGAATGAATGAAACTCTTGGCCACCCCTGCCTTCTGTCAGGTAGCTTCTTCTACTTATTATGGCTACATAACAAATTATTCCAAAACTTAGTGGCTAAAACCAAAAGTTGTTATCTGTCATTGTTTCTGTGGTTCAGTAATTAGTATGACACTCAGTCGGGTTGTTCCGGCTTGGGGGTCTCTTATGCGTTATAGTCAGATGTAGCAGAGATTTTAGTCATCTCAAAGATTTCCTCATTCTTTTGAATGAGCAATCAAACAGCTGGGGCTGGAACAGGTGGGGCTCCTCGAGCATCTCTTCTGTGGATCTTTGTCGTCTCTCCATATGATCTCTCTAACATGGTGGCTTCAGTGTAGCCAGACTTGTTCAGTTGGCTCAAGATTCACAAGTCATGTATCCTTTTATAGGAGGAGTGTCAAAAAACTTGAGAACAGATTGTAAAATCACCACATACTTTATACATTTTACTTCAGGCAAGTATCCAATGTTTTCTTAAGTCACACTATCCTTAAGTATTGAAAGTTAATATTTAATGTAAAATGAGGGCCTATGTTTTCTTATTGAAAGCTTCTAATACATCACAAGCTGAGAAAATGATTATCACCAATATAACAATGGATTTAACTTGTAACAAAGCTCAACTTTTTCTTCTAAACCATCAACATCCCTCTGAATTTCAAAGTCCTAATTCTGGTTTAGAAACCTTATAATATACAGGGCCATTAAAAAGTATGGTGTCTGGGGTTCCTGGGTGTCTCAGTCAGGTAAGCATCCAACTCTTGATTCTGGCTCAGGTCATGATCTCAGGATTGTGAGACTGAGCCCTATATGGGCCTCTGTGCTCAGTGGGGCATCTGCTTGAGATACTCTCTCTCCCTCTCCCTCTGCCTCTCTTCCCCATGCTCTTTCTCTCTCTCTCTAAAATAATAAATAAATAAATAAATCTTAAAAAAAGAGAGAGTAGTGTGCCTGTAAGAGGGAGTTCAGATGGAGCCCAGCAAAGTTTTAAGGCCTGGACACACATCATTTCTGCTGAATGGTCCATGAGCAACATGCAAGTTTCTGTTAATGGAAAGGTCTCACAAGAGAGCAAAGAAAAGATATTCAGGCAACTTCAGGAGTTTATTCCAATGGCTAAGAATAGTTTTCAGTTACTGAGACAATTCAGTGTGCTTCCTTAAATCTGAAACGTACTGTGATGTAGTTTCTCAAAATTCATTCCTGATTTCTATGTGATCCTGCGTCCCCTCTGCTTAGGCCTAGTCAAATTCCCATCTTCCAAATATGCCTTCCTGTCTATATTTATAGCATCATCTCTGTGCTCCACTTACCTTAGCAACTTTACTTTGGGTAGTTGAGAACCTTTTCATTCATTAAACAAATACATATTAATTGTCATCTGCATACCAGACACTATTCTATATATTTGGGCATTTTAAATAAAAAAATAAATATTACTGTCTTATAAATCTACAATTAGCATAGCAAATAAGTAAATTATATAATTATAAGTGTTGTGGATAAAATAGAGCAGGATAAGGTGGATAGGAGCAGGGTGGGGGGAGTAAATTGCTACCAAAAGCTTTGCCTCCAAAATATACCTTTGATATATGCTTCAAGATATGGATATTTTAGAAGTAAGAAAAAAACAAACCTTTCTTTCTCATTCCTGCAACTCCCCTAATTTTCCTCTAGGTAGTATATGTGTTTTAGAAAGAGGTGTAGAGAAGAAAGACATACAGATTCATATTTCAGCATGCTCTCTCACTATACCAGTATTACAGTTTACAGACACCAAAGGCAAAGATCTTCTTAAAATGGTTAAATTCCTCATTCATACTTACTAAGACATACTATTATTTTTAAATAATTCCCTTCAAGAAAGATGGAAAAAACACATAAATATATATAATGGCCACCAAACCACCTTGTTAATAAGGTGAATACATGTCTACATTAACACAGTCAGTTGAAATTGTAACAGTGCATAATATCACGCCATTAACATAAAAAAATAGTGTGCAGGAAAGATATGAAATCTGCCCTGAGCTTCTGTCACAAAATCATTCTGAAAAATAAACAAAATAAAAATCAGAGCACAGAAAAACATTGAGCAATAGAGGGAATCAAAGGATTGATCTTGAAATGTGGCTCTTTCTTTACTGATTATTGTAAACTACAGTGCTGTGGTGAAAAAATTGTTGAAATAAGAAATGTTTTCCCCTCACTTTCACATAATCCTATATCATACTTTGTCTTTGTTTCAGGCATGTGGTGTGATAAAAAAAGCACTAAGAACCTAAGTTATAGGTAGTTGGTGTGTTTTAAAATGTTCTTATCCTTTTGACAAGATAAAATTCTGTGTGTGTGTGTGTGTGTGTGTAAAGGGAGGGGAGGAAAAGTCTTTGGGGGGGTGGGGGCACAGAGAGAGAGTAGAAGTGACTTCTCCAGTCTGGAAAAGCCTGTGGGTGGTAATGCAAGAGGAACAAGGACCCATAGAGGACCAGGTTTTGAAAACACACTGATAAAGGCACAGAAGTCAGAAGGAATGGCTGTATGATGTACACTGGAGCCAGGTTTAAGGGGAAAAGTCTCAACATCATCAAATATTTTAGGCCACCAATGTAAGGTATGTCAAAATATAATTTTTTAAATGTTAAGAACTTAATTTTCACAAACAAAAAATGGGGAGTGTGTGTCAACTCATTAATTAGGTTATCATCAGAATGACAAAGCTGGTTCAAAGAAGGATAAAGAAACTCATGCAGACATAGTCAATGAAAAAGAAATAGAGAATTCCAGAATAAAATTGCTAAGTTACAAAACCAGTTAATGTTGTATTACAGGACAATGAAAAACAATCTTTAGAATTTCCTGTTTTATGGAACAGAAATAATTTGTATCCCTTCACAATAAAACAATTTCATCTAATTGGATTTTCAAAAATAAAATCTATTCATATAAGGTTGTAAAAGGTCTTATGCAATGGTAACTAAATCAAATAAATATACTTTATTATAGAGGATCAGAAACGCTTGTCATACAAAGCCCCAGCATAACAATGAAAGTCATGTATTCAATTATTTTTTTTGGCCTTACTTCCAATTTTGGATTTTCTTTCTTCACAGATAAAAACTATAAACGTACTGAATGGAACACTGGATGTTATATGCAAACAATGAATCGTGGAACACTACATCAAAAACTAATGATGTAATATATGGTGATTAACATAACATAAAAAAAAAAAACCTATAAACCCATCCAAAATAAAGGAATAGCTACGGGATTAGATACAATGGGGCAAGCTGGCAGAAAGTATTTAACTACAGTTGACCCTTGAACAACATAGGGGGTTAGGGACATCAAAAATCTGCATCTAACTTTTGACTCCCCAAAAACTTAACTATTGTTCACTGAAAGCCTTACCATTACATTAGTAGTTGACGAACATATATTTTGTATGTTATATGTATTATATACTGTATTTTTTAAGTAAGCTAGAGAGATGAAAATATTAAGAAATCATAAGAAAAAATACATTTACAGTACTGAATTTTAAAAATTCGTGTATAAATGGATCTGCACAGTTCAAATTCATGTTGTTCAAGAGTCAACTACTATAAAGATATCTAGATAGACACCTGGAAACCTTGGCACAATCGTATAAATAGGAGGAAAGGAAAAGCCAAATGACTTTGGTTAATTTTTCCATGAGCCAGGCAGGATAGGGATTTGGATATGGACTTAGCAAAGAGTAATAATAAATGTAATACTTTTGTGCAACCTAGGGTTATGTCTAAAATTTATTCTTAATAACAACACAATTAGATCATAAGATACCAAATGCTCACAAGAAGAACACCAGAACTCAGGAGGAAATCAAAATAAATTTGTCTTTCTTCAAAATGACTGTGTTTACAATAGGATGTGGTTGTTACGGGACAATGTGGAATGAATGAGAATCAACCGAAGAAAACACCGTAATATGATAAAAAGCAGTCCATCCTATCAGAGATTATGGAAAGTCTGTTTCTTTGATTTTGGCTTAAGATACTATAAAACCTTAGCCTATGATAGTGGTGGGCATCAGGCTGTCATACATTTTCCATGTTTCCGCTGAGCAGACCAGCTTGATGCCCCTCTGTCCCAAGCTGAAGTCAAGGGGAGGTGGAAAAGTGAGGCTACAAACAGTGTCCTAGTATTGATAACAGAGTAAATTGTTACTCTGTTCTCTTATAAGAATTGATTGTGTTGTGTAAACGGGCCTTCTCAGAATCCTGTTCTCTCCTCACTGTGAAACCTCCAGCAAGTCATTTCTCTCTCAAGGCCTGGGATTTCCCATCTATGAACCTAAGGGTCAGACTCCAGCCTCTTTCCAGGTCTCACAGTGTGTGCTTAACATATCTGACCACTAAGCTGTTTATCGAAGCAGGACTACCCAGCATCGAAACCAGAACTGCAGAAGAAACAGCCAAAAACCTAGAGCAAGACAGAGAAATGCCCTGTTTTTTAAATAATTAATTACCAAGATAAATTAGAACAATTTTTAATCATACAAAATGAAATTAAATTCAAATTTTCAAAAGCATACCTTTGAAGAAATCAAGGATTGGTCACAAAAAAAAAAAAAAAGAATGTCGACAGTCTTAAGTAACTCCTTAAATCCACAGGGGGCAGTGTTTTAAAAACTAAACACACACACATACACACACAAAAATCTCATATAAAAACTCACTCAAAGAATAACAAAAAGGAAAAAAAAAAAGAAAGACACAAGTGTCTGTTATACTCAAAGATATTTGGATACAACTCAGGAAATTCAGGATCAACACAGACAAATGGATAAATGGGGGTAATCGGGAGAGTTAGACTTCTTTCAGTGCAGCCTGACTTGAACTCTCTTTTAGACAAGTCCTTTGTGTGGAATGAATGTGGAATCACAGTATTCTGGATACCTTGTTTACAGGCACAGACTTCTGCAAGAAGCACTTATTTTTTTCCCACTATTTCATTTGCAGTAAAACAAATTCTCTCCGCAATGGGGTTGGAAGGCAAGACGTGAGACAGCCTGGTCATCTTTCAACATTCCTGACGGCAAAGGATCTTCTTTAAACATCAAAAGAAAAGCCTTCACAGCATTCAGCAAAAAAATAAAAATAAAAATAAACAATGAAGCTCATATTTATTCTGCAACCCCTGGAGGGTTTCCAAGAACCAGGTGATCTCAGTCATCAAATAAACTGCAGGCCTGTGGGGCCAGGCCTCAGGAGTGCAGACCTTCCTCGAAGGAACTTGAGATTAAATGACAGCATTCCATAGACACGGGAGCTCTGAAAAAACTCTCCTGGTACAGAAATGTATTAACTCTCAGGGGTATGTTTTCAATGCAGAGTGCAAACAGTTTAGCTGCCTGCCTCCCACTGATGTTAATCCTAATCTGCCACTTTCCGCCTGGACCCTACAGCTGTCTTTTCTTGCTCCCAGAGAGTTCATATTGTCGCTGATGAGAAAAAAAAATAAATGAAATCATTTGGCTTGCAGAATCAGGCATCAATACACTCAACTGATACCCATTTCAAAACTGCAGGGAGCACTGGGTGTTATACGAAAGCAATGAATCATGGGTCACTACATCAAAAACTAATGATGTATTGTATGGTGACTAACATAATAAAATTAAATTAAATTTAAAAAAAAATTGAAACCGTTGTCTGTGAACTTTTGCTGAGGCCAAAATGTGTGAAAGATAATATAAGTATTTCTGTTAGACCAACGAGCAAAATGTTTATTTATTCTTTTAAAATCATTGAATTTTAAGTACATATTTTCCAATATGTAAGCCATTAATCGTTTTGGCAGCATCTATATTAATACTTATTTCATGTGCATTTTTCATTAATCCTTTTAGACTTCTTTGCTTCTTACATGTCTACTAGGAGTAGTAAACTCTCTACCCAGAAAGAGGCCCATATATCCAAATTCATTAACACAATTTCAGAAGGTTTGCAAACTGCCAAAAACCCACTCATGTATATAAATCCCAATTTAAGAATCTAACAAATCCACCTAAATATAAAACTATTCTCTGTGTTTGCAGCATAAGAGCAGTAAATGTAATTTGAGGTATTTGAAGGAATGGTGCTAAATAAAGCTATTGTATTTTCCATTACAATTGCTTCTTCCCTTTAACGAAGAGAACCGCTCAATGTTACCTTGTTGCCTACGGTATGGTTTTGGTATATTCATGAGCCAGAAATGTGACCATTTTAATGAAATCAATTAAGCTTCCAATTAGTTTGATAAAAACCATCAGCAACCAGAGTTAGTAACTACTCATTTTATTCAATTAAATCACCAAAGATATTTATTCAGTAAACATTATGTGAATTGGTGAAGCCAATTCATGTTCTCTGCGAGCTCACTTCCAAAATCATTCTCAGGATTTTAATCTCTTATGAAGTGGTAAACAGGCCATGATCCCCTTCAGCATCTCTAGTAACAATCCATTTACTGAAATGACAATAGCAATAAATTACACAGTTTCCAGCTTGTATATCGTATGTTATGTCAAAGCAAGGCCTTAATACCTGACTAACATTTGCCTTTGATTGAATTCCTACCATATTCAGGGCACTCCACAGAGTTAGAAACTGAAGTAGAAAACTTTATTTCTACCCTTCAGCATCTTTACAACGTAGTTGACAAATGGGAGAGGGATGGATAGCACCAGTAGAAATATAAATACACATCTACAAATGCAGAAACACAGTCACAATCTACTACTATTTTACAGAGTATTACACAAAGGTTAAGTAACAAAGGATCTGGGAATGATAACAGAAAAATGACACCATCCTGAATGAACATCAAGAGTTTGGGGGGGCAGGGGAGAAGGGTGAAGGGCATGGTTTAAAGGACAGTTTCAAAAGCATTTTATTTTAAATGTTACCCGAAATTCTTCATGTCAGAAAAATTTTTAAGTGTTTGGACAATACATTTATTTTATGGAACTGACAATATAATGGAGGATGTCACTAGAAATTAGAACATTGATAATCCATTATATGAAAATGTCCCATATCTGAACAGGAATGGTCCTGTCCAGGTATCATCCTCTGGGTGCTGTTCTGTCCATGCTGAGCACAAAAATATTGAGAGTAAATATTAACTAAGTCTATTAGGATAAACATCCCTACTGAAATCAGAGGGAATCTTTACTTGAGACTTTACATAAAAACCTAAATAATTAGTAAATCAGAAATTACCCTACAGTATGTATTATATACATCAGTTTATTTTGATATATGTTAATAGTAACCAACACATATAGGTAGCTATATAAACACAGACATATTTGTTAGTTTTTTGCTGATACCCATAACTCGATGTGGCCTAGGAATGTTTTATTTTGATTCTGATTCCAAACTCAAAGGTGTCAGGTTTCCAAAATGGAAAAATTCCAATAAAAGGAACCCTAACTCTTTTCTTCTTTTTCTGAACTCTTAGAACATTTTATCAATACTTCTCTTGTAGAATTCAGCCCAGTGCTACTTCTTGCACTGAATGTGTGTTGCTTTCCCACCAAATGACAAAGAGAAGTCTGTTATAAAGCATGAGATAGGGCCTCAAGGAAGGGCTTCTGTGTGACAGGAGCAGATTTCTACCAAGTAGTTGTCATACCTCATTTTTCCTTATGATGGTCAGGGCTGCATCCATGGTAAAGAATAACCACTATATAAGTAAGTACTTATAAAGCAGAGACTTTTAAATCTAGGTACTAGGTGATCTCAAGAGAAGTACCTAAAATAAAGGAATAATTTGTCATTACCAAACTGTACATGTAATATTTTTTTGCTATACAGAAAAGAATTAATCCTTAGCTGTAAAAAGAACCTTTAATATCAGTTCAAATGACACTAACACCAAAAGTATGTGTTAATAATGTCATTATGTGAAGCAGATGAGTAAAGAAAAATTATAGTTAGGCAATTTCCCAAATATCATATAAAACATTCACAATTATTTTCCAAAAGTAATTGATTCTTTTTTTAAATCAAGCGTCATAAAATGTTTAATGCTACTTCAGATTTATATTATAAAAGATGAAGTAATATCTTATTACTGCTTAGGAAGCACTGTACAATTCATTTTGTCTTTAGGAATTTGTCCTGCTCTTGTCTTCATTCAACAGAAATAGGACATACAGGAATTTGATGTAACAAATTCATTCAACAGAATACAAATTGCCTCATAAATGCTCTTCCTGCTTTTTTGATTGGCAGATAGTACCAGCAAGGTGATTGGAATTGGTGATCATCGAATGTCAGGAAATTGAATGATATTTGATGAAGAGTCGATTCTATTAAATTCCCAGAGGGTAGAAACCATATCTTTTTCATCTCCTAAGAAACCTATCCCTGTGCTTTGTTCCTTAAATATTTGCCTAACAGTTTTCTTCTCAAGGAAGACTAACCAGAATAACCATTTTTTAGAGCACATTTCCAATGAAAGTAATGTTACTTCATCCATCCCAAGGAAGCAATGAAGCCAGCTATCCATTGTGAAATAAATATAATCAGAGTTATTAAAGTGATCACTTATAATGATAATAATGATAAAACATCTGCCATGCAAGTCAAGATTTATTTGGCTGTACATAAATTAGAGTCCCAGGACAGTCTGAAACAAGAAAGAAAGGGACTATCAGGAATCCACTGATCATTAACACAAACAAAATGTTAAGTTTTAGCCTTGACCCAAATTTACCATCTATCATTTTTTCCCCCACTGGAATTAGAGGATTCAGCATTATTAAAACCTAATTAGAATTTTTATCCTTCTCTGACCTACGTCTTCATATTTGTTTCCTGGTGGGCTATTGACTGAAACTAATTGGCAAGTATTTCTGTGAAAGACAAATCTGCTACATACCCTAGTGCCCATAAAAAGCAACTGAGGTTACCTAAGTGCCTGATAAACATATGGTTTGCTGAGCTCTACCTTCAGAGATTCTGATTTGGCTGTCTGAAGTGCAAGTCTGGAAAGTGTTTAAAGCAGTCTTTTCTAGATAGGTATCCATGTCAAACACATCACGAGACATTTTATGATGAGCATCTCTTAGGTACTGGCTGTGTGTAAATATAGAGCTTAATGCAAGTAAATGCCAAGAACCATTTTTTGGGATTTCCTAAGCTTTGACTGTCTCCAAATCCCCACAAATTTCTCAATGCCAAGAAAATAAAGAATGAATTCCAATATGTAGAAGAATCCATATATAATTCTGTTTACTTACCATTTAAAAAGTTTTGTTTTGAATTTGTCATATTAGATGTAGTACCCAAAAGATGGCAATTTGATTGATGTCACCCTGAGAACCTACTCAGAAAAAGCAGATGCAGCTATAAACATCATGCTGCTTTTAGGAAACTTTCCATCATTCTATACCCACTCCCAACAAGAAAGATGATATAGTTTGGAAAAAGTAGAGCCATGGGCTATAAAAAAAAAATCTAGGATTAAAATTTTCTCATAATGTCTACTACCCACACTCTGTGTAATGGATTATAAAAAGCAGTTAAAGAAAAAGAAATGTTCCATTTAAATGAACATAAAACAGTAGGCAGTAATAGCCTTAAAAGACCGATAATAAAGGCAATGACAATCTAAACAGACTTCTAAAGAACAAGAGCTATAAATAATACTTGTGCAGTGGACCTTTTTATACGTGACCCTATTCAGGTCTTTCAATAATTCTGTGAACACAGAAATATTTGTATCTTATCCTATGACAAAGTGAAGCTCATAGAGATCAGAGGCTTTGTTCATTAGCACAAAATTGGTAAGCAGAAAAGCAGGGAATTGCACCTAGATTTCCTAGCTTCATATTTTACATCAAATGCCCAATTCAAGATTCCAGAATGTCTAAATATCTAAAGCAACAGTTCTTATGTTCAATGGTATAATCCGCCAGTAAGAATATATTTCATAAATAATATGTGGATCATTTACTTTTTTCAATATATGAGATTCAGTGTTATTTCTACTATAATGGTCGTCTTAAGTACATACATGGATATGTTTTCTTTCTTGGGAGAAGAAAATATAAATACGCAGCTAGAGTGCAGGGAATTGCAGAAATCCAGATCGAACCTATCCTGATGGATCTTCCCCATGTATGATACTATAGAGAACAGTTGTCCTTAACTGCTGCATTACATCCCCTTCTTGTGTCTTCTCTTGCTTTCTGAACTGTTTAAGCTGCCATAAAGCTCCCTAAAGGGCAAACGAGGAGGATTGCTCTAAAGGGTTTCAGATGGTTTCCCAAGAGCAAAATCTATTCAGAGAATGATAAAATGCAAAAATGGTCTCAGGTATCATCTAGTCCAGACCAACCAACATCCATTTTGGGGCCATTATATAAAAATAACTAAAAACTTAAGTTTAGCTGTGTGTTCAATATCTTAGGGCAAGTCAATGGCCATGCTGGAACTCAGAACTACAGTCACCTGACAATTAGTTCAAATCATTCTACTCAGCTCTCCATGGGCCTTGATTTATCTACTAACAGTAGTGGATTAAGTACAGCACTCACGTATATCGATAACCCTAAGGTTGCAACCTAATCTTTAGCTGCTCCTATCAGCTGTGGTGGTTTACCCTATAGAATCGTAGACCCCACCCCCATACTGTGAGGGATCCCCAGGGATCTAACTATCTATTCCATTTCCAAGAATCTACTTCTACTTCTAAAATCAAGACAAGGCTTGATCCTACAGAACACACTCTACTCTGAACACCATATAATACACAGATGTAGGGATGTGAAATTTTTAACACACTACACCCTGATGTCTGATAAAAATGTAACCTCTTTGTTTCTTACTAATGGATCTAATCTTCATCCAGGGCCTTACACACAACGCAATAGGGGGACACAGAGAGAGAAATAAACTTTAAATATGGTGAAAAATTATATCTCAGTCCATTCCAGTTTAAATAATCTCCTCTATTCATCACTTTCTGGTAAATTTTTAGTCTTTTAGCTTTACTCCCTCCCCTCCATCCTTCTCCAAAATGATTTGAGATGGCTTCTGGGAATTTAATCTGGGCCATCACAGATGGAGGTATAAAGTGGCCATTTAGTCTGTGTTGTATTTTGGAACCTTTTACAGTCTCAGCAACAGAGTGGCTGATATGTTCTAATCCCAGAGCTGGCCTTTTAAAGCTGTGCTTATGGCAGTCACCACCTCTAGTTGAGGAGGAGTCTGCAACCCACTGGCCCTTTTATCTTGACCCCTAGTTGAACTGTACTGCCGATTCTCCCAGGTCTCCCGCGTGACTTTACCAGGTCCCAGGGAAACTTCTGCATACACTATTAACCACACAGCCACATGGCAGAAGCAGAGCTTTGTTTGGGGCTCACTCTTCTCAACTATCTAATAACTTCACTTCCTACTGCTGTGTTCTCACTCTGTTACCTGTTGGAAGTTGCATGCTGCTGCTTCTCTCTTAGATGCCTGAAGTCTCTCCTAGACTGTACTCAGAAATGTGTCATTAGCTTTTATGCTGAGGAGAAAGTGGAGCCATTAATTGACTTCCCTGTTTCTCACAATATTCTAGGACCAAACTAGGTGGGCTTCTCACCCACTCTTATGAGGAAAAAAACTCTAAGATGCGTTCTCAGTTTTTTGCACCCTGGTTCATTGTAGAATTTTATGATGGAGTCCCTCAAGAATAATTATTGATAGAGACATGAAAGTTAAATGAGTTTAGAAAATCTTCTTCCCAAGTCAGCTTGTTTTCATGATTATGATCTTGAGGATTCAAAATGCTTCTCCCTATTTAAGAGCTAAATACTGACTTAACACTGATGCTAATACAATTCTGATCATACAAAACATTCCCAACATTAAACATGTACCTCTGGCTGCAGGAAAGGGAGATCAGGGCAAAAAAAAATGGGGGGAAAAAAAACACATTGATGTATTTCAGAAATAGTAAAAAGCCCAAGGAATGGGCTTAGTCAATCAGAGGAGAAATCATGGCTCACCCTGAACTTCACGCAGCTTCCTCTGAAAAGTCACAAAGTCAATAGCTAAGTTTCCAGTGTCTGAGAAAGTGTTAATTTTGAGACCAGCTGGACACTTGCTTGCCTCCTGACCACATTGGTTCCTCAGCTAAGGGGGATGGAGTCCTTCACTTGAAATTTTGCTGAATCTCCTAGAGCCAAAAGAGGCTTTAACAACTAGGACCTAGAAATTAATAACTGGCAGATAGCATATTTGTCACTCTTCAGATTTTCAGATGAAATATAAAATTTCCACTCCCATTCTTAAAAAAAAAATAATTTGTGAAAGACACCTTTGTGAAAGACACCCATTACCCAGACTTTCTTTAGTATCCATAAGCATATTTCAAACAGGATATTCGTAATTTAAATGAGTCAGATCATCAAATATTTTCATCATCTCGTTAAGAAAAAAACACTACACTTTGTGTCATTTCAAAGTGAGAAGTTAGGAGGATTCCCCTTTTGTTTTATATGAAACAGAGCAGATTAAGGACTTCATTTGCCTCGCATTTTCTTTGAGAATCATCACTGAGGCCCCTTTCCTTTAATAAAATTAATTTAATTATACAAAATCAATTTTTGAGGTAGAAAATGAAGTATTGGATTTTTTCTTTGTGAAAATCTTTTTACTAGGAAGGGTACACTTAATAAATTCTTTTCATACTGAAATCGTCAAATGTTTGAGCTCAAGTTTACAATTTCCACTAGTGAAGGCTAGCACAAGTCTGCTGATCTAACATTTGAGAACTAATATATGTGTCCAGCATTGAATAAAGGTAACATCAGGCCCTTTTCAAAATATATGATCTTTCATATACTTATGGTAAACCATTTTGAAACATCATTGTACCTTTTAATCATAACAACAATAACTGCTTATTGTGAGAAATTGAAAACTTAAAGAAAAGCGTGTAAAAAATAAAGACTAATTGAAAACCTACCACACAATGCAATAACAACTTTTACTATTCTGATATATATCCTTCTAGACTATACATAGTGTTTACATATACATGTTTTTTTAATTACATAATATGATACTAAATTTATTACTTTGGAGTGTTCATAGCTCACTCTAACTCCATACACCACCCAAACTGATAAAGTTTGTTTTTTTTAATCACACATACTAAACTGCCCCCATCTTTTCTAGGCTTTTATTATGCAGAAACAGAGAAATAAGTAGGAAAAAACAAAAGTGGAAGAACAAAGGTGATTTGCTTCAGTTGGAGGATATTGAGAGTGGTGAGATGTACAGATAGGACTTTGAAGAGGTTTTGCCATGAACTGAGAATGTGCACTTTATACCATAATTACATAATAAGTTTGTACTGGACTCTGTACTTTGAACCAACAGGGCTCAAAAAAGAATGAATTGGCCCTCATCTATTCAGATTATTTGAAATATTATTTGTTCTAGTTAATATATTATGAGTCCTTGTCAATAAGATTAATCCTTATCATTTTTAAAAGTTGCAAAGTAATATTCCACTCTGTATTTTTTAAAGATTTTATTTATTTATTTATTTATTTACTTATTTATTTATTTGAGAGAGAGAGAGCATGCAAACAGAGGGAGGGAGAGGGACAAACAGACAGCACTGAGCACAGAGCCCAATACGGAGCTCAATCACATGACCCTAAGATCATGACTTGAGCCAAAATGTAGAGTTGGATGCTTAACCAACTGAGCCACCCAGGCACCCCTCCACTCTGTATATTTTAAGAGTTATTTAAACACCCCTCATCTGACACAATTTTAAGTTGTTTCCAATTTTCAAAAGTTAACAAGTTTACATATAAAGCAGTACAGCTTCCCAAAGATTCTATTAAAGTTATTTCTTAGAAGTACAATTTATGGCTCAAAAGCAATACACTCTTTTGGTCTTTTGGCACCTGTTAGTTAATAACCCTCCAAAAAAGTCGGTGTATTCCTATTTACCACGAGTGAGATAGTTAAGTTTCTCACACCCACATCAGTACTGATTATTTTCAATTTTGTTTTTAATTTGCTGGTTGAACTGAAAAACACAAAAGTGATAGATACTTTTAAATTCTACCGCTTGATAATGACACAGTACATCTTATCATAAATGTATTGGCCAAAAATTATCATTGACATTAAGATGTGCTGAAGAGGCCAAGAATTCTCATTGCAAATCCAGGAAATATCCTTATTGTTTGCTTAAATTGTTTAAGTGAAAACCTGGTTAAAATAACATAGTAAAAATATGTACTACAGAGCACAATAAAATCTAATAGAATGCTAACCCTTCCAGATGAATAGCTCTATTAAGAGAATGTCTTTTTATATACTAAATCAATTTTACCAGAATAATAAAAACCCCTTAAATGAATGTCTATGAAGGAAAAATAGTATAGTAATCAGTACCCAAGTAGATTCCTTTGAAGCTCAAATAACTATATTTTGAAAACAACCTACTTTTGTGTGTGTGTGTGGAGGCATGAAATGAATATTTCCAATATATCCTTTTAGCAAACAGCTCTATTTTATAGTTTCTTAAAGTCCACTTTTTTAAAACATGGCCATTACATAAAAGTAAATACTTTTCTAATAGTTTTTCTTATAAGAACAATTCATCTAACTTTTCCTTTTCTAGAACTTTCAAGCCTTTATCCAGCTTTAGCAAGACTGGAGACCACACATTTCAACAATTTTGTCTACATATAATGACATATCCTCAGAGTATCATTATTTCAAAAAGTAGAGAGAAAACATTATGCTTCTTCTGTTTCAAAAGCCTTATTATTTGTTTTACCTTTGGTTTTTAGAAGACATGATAGTTGTACATGTAACATCAAATTTGTAGGAGTTAATACAGAATTATTAACAAATACAGCTATCCCTTAAATGTTGATGTTGCCCAGAATTCCATTCTTGACCTTCTGTTTCCCTTCTCTTCAGTGATCTTATTTAAATCCTACCCAGAACAAACTAATTATGTCCAAGAAGAACTCATAATCTCTTTATCACCTATCACCCCCATATACACACACACAAACCTGCTCTTCTCCCCCCAGAGTTTTCGTAAACTGTTACCCTGTTCCAAACAAGTAAAGTCATCCCAGACTTCCTTCCTAACTCCCAAAATCAAATCAGTCACCAAGTTTTATTGATTCCATTCCCTAAATATCTCTTTA
Source organism: Zalophus californianus (assembly GCF_009762305.2). Taxonomy (NCBI): domain Eukaryota; kingdom Metazoa; phylum Chordata; class Mammalia; order Carnivora; family Otariidae; genus Zalophus; species Zalophus californianus. The sequence continues at coordinate 36,099,833 of NC_045605.1, forward strand.
ATGCGTCTTTTCGCCCATACCTATTGACACACCCTGAATTTAGATCTTGATTACTATAACAGCATTCTAAGTTTCTTTTTTTTAATTCTAATCTTCTCATTAGTCCTCCCCTAATCAATTCTCCTTAATGGTATCAGAAGGATCATTCTAAAATTCAGGTCTGATTTTACACTGACCTTCTAGAAAGCATAAGCATAGATTTTTGAAACTCCTTAGCTTGACACACAAGTCTCCATTTATTCTGATGCCTGCCTACGCTGCAGTTTCATCTCCCAACACTCACCCACACACATCCTAGCTGTCAGCAATTCAGAATGTCTTGATGTTCCCTGAATTTGCCTCATTCTTTCTCCTGTCCATTTCTCTGTATGCATTATTCTCCCCTTCCTATTCTCTCTACCCTCTGTCTTGGTGATGTAGCTCCTTTAAGACCCAATTACATCTGACACTAATGATGTACTCTATGTTGGCTAATTGAATTTAAATTTTAAAAAAAGACTCAATTAAAAATTCACCTCTCCCAAACAAGCCATTCTTAGATCATGTCACAATGGGTATACTTCTCTATGATTTCATAGGAAACAGTGCTTACTCTTTTTCCTCTATTAAAGGGAAATCTCCTTGACAAAAAGGCCTCTTTCTTCATATATGTGTCCCTAGCACCTAACACAATGCCCAGTCAAAATAAGCCCTCAAAAAATGAACGTATAAGATAAGGAGCTCCTGTCTTACAGGTATTTAAGCAGAAGCTGGATTTCCACCTATCAAAAATGACTTAGAAAAGGTTGAATGGGATCAAATCTGTTTAGAACACTTAAATTCTATTGTACACATAACTCAATTAACAAAATTAATGAAACAGTCCAAATGTATTTAGTTATTGTCAGTACCAAGCAGTTGCTTGGGTGGGAGTTACTTTTATCCTACCCAATACCATTGGTACCTCAAAATTATCTTAACACAATATAGACTAAGTAAGAATATTGTGCTTTATAGAAAACACAGCTGTTGGAAGACAATTCTTCATGAGTCTTTCTTGTTTTTCTGTACTTCTTGTGAGCAAAGGCACTAACAATCTTTGCTCCAAACTGTATTTCCAAGGACATTTGTGTAGTGAGCAGTTGTGGAAGATAGAGATAGTGTGTCCCTCTGGAGCAAAGGGTAGGTTTGGTTACTTTCCAGTGTAATAAAGATAATATCTCCCTTCAGAATTAAAGGTAGATTTGTTTACACTCCATTATGAAATATCTGAGTTACCTAAATTTGAGTTTCCTCAGATGTGATGAAACCCACCACATATGAGCATCTCTGGGTCCTTTCCTTACACTTCCATGGGGGTGGAAGACAAGAGGAAATCAGTCACGCATGTATCTCAGGTGGCTTGCTATACAGTGGGTAATAAAGCCTTCTGTCTTATACCAGGTGTCTTGTTTCTTCCAGCATCTGCGAAACTATAACAAGCTGACCTGTTAAACTGCAAACAGGATACATTCTGAGGACCATCAGTGTTCTTAGAGTTACTTTATGATAAACCCTACCATTCAAACCAGATTACCAGTCCAAAGCCCATCCTGTAAAAAAAAATTTAAAAATAAAAATTAAATAAATTAAATAAATAATAACTCTGGAACAATTTCCATCCATAGGTTACCATGGAGCACACTTAGTTAACCAGCTGCATGTTTGGCACTAACACATTAAACATCCAAATGCAGAAAATAACCATGATCAAGCATGATTCTTTTTATCAAGAATATATTGCTTCTTTGTAAACCAAAAACCATGATTCTTACCCTTGGTCCAGCTCAAGCTACTCATATTCAGCCTGACTGGTTGATTGCAGAAGGACTTCCTTTCTTCTGTCTTCTCAAGAATACTTACAAGAAGCAGCCTGTGCTCTTGGAGGATATAGTTGATTAGGTCTACAAATTGTCAATCATATTCAGCATTCGCTCGGCAAAACCTTCACCTCTGACTTGATTAAATTATTTTGGAAGATGCCTGGAGCTCATTGATGCTGAAAGCATGAATCAGCTAACTCTTTATTTGCTATAGTGCATAACAATACTTTATCATAGAAGGTACTAAATAAATTTTTGTTTAAAATTACAAGCAACTTAAACCAAAGTCATTTTAATTCACTAAGGAGAATATTAGCTTAAGAAAAAAAACAAGTCTTCTTTGCAAAGACTATGGTTTTAAATAGAAAGTGAGTACTTATTGATTACTTGATAAGGAAGCAGTTTAGCACAGTGGTTATCAAGCCAAGGTACACAACAGAATCACTCAGGATGCTAAACTTATTAATCAGAATCCCTGAAGAAGCAGGTCAGAACAATCTCTAGTTTGGAAACCCTTCCCCAGCAGAATCTGAGAAGTAATAAGAATTTGAACTTTCTGCTAGATGACTGTGACCATGAAACCTTTTGGAAATAATCATTATTACACTTAATTTTCAATTAGAAGATTTGCTAAACAAAACCACATGTAGTAACTAATTTCCAATGCAAAAATTAAATTTTTGAGCTACGATTCTCATGTATTAGTGCTCCTTCTTAATATAAAAAAAAAAATTGACTCTCACCCTAGTAGTTGTGGTTTTCTTGGACAGTAATTGAATTATATATGATAAACTACATTATTATTAACATAGTAACTTTTTTAAATGTTTTATTTGGCTCCACAGAATTTACATGTACTTGAAAAAGTGTATGTGTTTATGAGTGTGTGTGAAAGAAAAGTGTATCTATTCAATCTGTAGATTATACTTGGTCTACCTAGAAATTCTCTGACTACTTCGAATATTCTTCCTGCTCCTTCCCAGGTATCTGGAAACACAACACCGAGAGAGAGCCACTTTTTAAGAGGATATAGTCCAAGTTTAAAAGTTGAGGTTTTTGTCAGTTAAAAATCATCAAGACATTAGTTGAAAAGTCATTACATAAGAGCAGACATTTCTTTTTTTTTTTAAGATTTTATTTATTTATTTGACAGAGAGAGACACAACACAAGCAGGGGGAGTGGGAGAGGGAGAAGCAAGCTTCCTGCCAAGCAGGGAGCCCACGCGGGTCTCGATCCCAGGACCCTGGGATCATGACCTGAGCCGAAGGCAGACGCTTTAACAACTGAGCCACCCAGGCGCCCCGATAGCATACATTTCTTGTTACAATACTTAAAATACTCAAACTTGACAAAGCATCTTTTGATTTGTCCTTATCACACCCTCTCAGGTGGATCCCATTTACCCTCATTTTCTAAATGTGGGTAATGTGATACAGAGAGGTTAAGTGACTTGCTTCACATTTTCAGGAAACATAGTTGAAAAGTCCAAATTCCCTGACTGGCAGTATCTTGTCTGATACATGAGACAGCACTGCCCCTTCCAGGCCACTAAAGGTATACAGGGAGGAATGTTAGAGACAGGATGGTGAAAGCTTATCTTTTGACAATGGAGTGTGTGTTTGATGAGTATCTCCAAGCGGTAATATAGATCTCTTACTGATAAGATGAAATGGGACTGCACATTTAAGAGTTAACTCTAGTGCAGACAAAAGAAGATTAAATCACATTCAGAAGAAAACAGCATTTGGGAGAAGAAGTCTAAAGATCAAAATTGTCAAAAAAAAAACTTGCTATAGGCTCTGAAAAAGACCCTTAAAAAGCAAAAAATGTTATTAGAATATATTTTAGGGACTGTCAAACTAACCCACCTGTTATGGGCTAAATTGTATCCCCCAGAACTCCTATGTCAAAGTCCTAACCCCTAGTATTTTAGAATGTGACTGTATTTGTAGGTAGGGACTTTTAAAAGGTGGCTAATTTAAAATGAAGCCATAAGTGTGGGCCCTAACCCAATGTAACTGATATTCTTATAAGAAGAGGGAATTTGGATACACAGAGAGACATTAGGGGTGCCCATGCAAAGAAGCTCATGAAGAGGCACCAAGAGGAGGGCCATCTGCAAGCAATGAGAGAGGTCTCAGGAACCTGCTAGCACCCTGATCTTGGACTTATAGCCTCTAGAACTGTCAAAAATAAAATAAGTTTCTGTTGTTTAAGCCACCAAGTCTGTGGTATTTTGTTATGACAGCCTTAGCACACTAGCACACCCATTTTTGTAAATTAATCCAGAAAGGTAAAAGAATATGCCTAAGACCACATAATGGTACATGTGTTCATTGCTGCACTCCTGGGGTCCCTTCCTGAGCTACCCACCTGTAGCAGATGCTGTCAGTGCCTCTCCCATACCCTGCCAGGATTCACCTCTGCACAGTAATGCTGACATCTAAGATTCTGTCTGAGGGTTTTGTTTCTGACTTCACGTTCCCTTTCAGCCTACATACAGAGTAAATAGTTAATGCTCTGAAAAAGGCTCTAAACAAGTAATAGATAAGGATTTGTTAAATAAACACGCCAGATTCCTCACTCCTTGGTTGGGATAACTATGAGGTTTCTTTTTATCATCTCCCGGAATTCTCCAATGGAGTTGAGCTCTAATTGATAATGTACCTCTTAGGGGTATTCCTTCCCTCCCTCTTACACTTTCTAGGATCTACAGTGATTTCTAGGATCATCTCCCAAATATTACCCTTTCACTCAAACCCTTGCTTGAGGTCAGCTCCTGGAGGAACCCAAACCAAAATATTGTCTCCATGTCCCTCTGACCCAAATCATCATCCCCATTGACACACTTGAGATCAGGCAGCAGGCGATTCCAGAAGGGCCTAGACAATCTCTAAAGCCTCTATTAAGCAGACAAAATTCTCTTTTAATAAAAATATATTCCTCTCAACTTTGTAATAGTCCTAATACTTAAATTTCCTAATAATTAAATTGTCTTTCAATTATCTTTCAAGAAATGTCCATCCTAAAATCACCTCTCTTTGTTGACCATTTTCTCTTGTTCAGTAAATATGTTCATGTCTGTCCTCTTTAAAAAAAAAAAAAAATTAACCCTTCCTTGACTCTGTGGCCTCCTCTAGTTTCTGCTGAGGTCACTGGAACTTCTGTGGTAAAAAGACTCAGTAAGCATACTGCCTTTAGATTTTTACCTTATATAGAAGCTTTAATGCAATCAAATTTTCATTTTTTTCTTTATAGCTTAAGATTTTTGACATCCTTTCTTACACCAATATGAGAAAGTTATTCTCCCATATTTTCTTAGCACTTTAGTTTCAGTATTTATGTTTAGATCCTATTCCAGTTGGACTTTATGTTGTTTCAGTAGAAAGGCCTTCACATATATAATGAAGTTGAGCATTCACTTCTGAAACCCTTCCACCCAGCTTCTTTGACTCTTCTCTCATCTGTCTCCCCTCCTACATTTCTAATCACACATTTATACCTGTGTCCTGTTTTCTCCTTCTGCCTGTTCTGGGAATTCCCCAAGGCCTGACCCTTGGCCTATTCTTTTCATGTCACATTCTCCTCTTGGGCAATCTTATCCTCAGTTTTGGCTGACAGCAGTTTTATATTTATACATTTCCTATTGCAAAGATACCTCAAAATCAACAAATTCAAAAGACTTGTTTTTCCCATCCCACCAGTAAAACTTCCTGTGTCTCCAGTATTCTATTCTCATCTGATTAATCATACTACCATCTACCTAATCACCCATGTCAGAAATCCAAGAATAGTCTTAGATTTTTCTCTTCATTTTTGCCTCAAATTACACTTCAATAAATTAATAAAGTTCTGATTATTTTCATCCCTAAACATTTGTGATATCATTTTCCTCGGCCTCATCTGCATCTCTCTATTAATCCGAACAATGCAATAATAACATTTTGCCTAGATCATTTAGATACTTTCTGTTTTCGATACTGTGCCCCTCAAACCCTTCCTTCCAGACTGCCCCCAGAGTGCTGTAATAGTGGTAGAAATTACTACTGCTCACCAATATTTCAAGCTCTTCTTCCCTCCTGCACATAGAAGAACTCCAGCCTTTTCAGATCTCTTGCAGTTGAGTAGGGCCATGACTCCTTTGGGCAGTGGTATGTGTGAGGAAGTGGTTCTTTCCAGGTGAAGGTGATGAAAAGTCCATGTGTGAGTTTCCAGTCTGTATTCCCCTGCATTATCAACCAAAAACCGGAGGCCGGGTGGTGGGGGCGGAGCTCCTCAGCCCTATTAGCCAGGGTTTCTCGGTGAATATTTAGGTCTGAGTCCCCAGTTCCTCCAGCCAAAGCCATAAAGACTTGGGGATTAGTTACCACAACTTAAAAGCCTACTGTGACTGACAAAACACTTAAAATTGTGATCATGTCACTCTCCTATATAAAATTGTCCTGATTGTTCTGGAAGTATGCTGTAAATGTCTTACATAGCATAAGAAGGACTTTCAGATGTGATCTCTGATTAGCTCCATCACTAATGCTCAGGACCTTCACTTTATGTTCTAATATACTGAATTTATTTTATATCCCATACAATCATGTCTTCTTATTTTGTCCATACTGTTATCTTTATCTTGAGTTCTTATTTTTCTATTATTTAATTGGATAATATCTATTCAAACTTTAAGATTCCATTCAAGCGTCAACACCACCAAGAAGTTTTCTTTAAATTCTCAAGCTGAGGGCGCCTGGGTGGCTCAGTCGTTAGGCGGATGCCTTCGGCTCAGGTCATGATCCCAAGGTCCTGGGATCGAGTCCCACATCGGGCTCCCTGCTCAGCAGGAAACCTGCTTCTCCCTCTCCCACTCCCCCTGCTTGTGTTCCTACTCTCGCTGTGTCTCTCTCTGTCAAATAAATAAATAAAATCTTTAAAAAAAATTCTCAAGCTGATTGTAAACTTCTCCAGGCAATGTTTGATATTTATCTTTTTTATCCTATGCTTCTAGCACACTGCATCATATTTAATAAGTATTTGATAGATGTTTCTGGAACTCATATCACAAAATTATTCTAAAACAAATAATTACAAATAAAAGTTTTAGTCATTTAAGCAGACTGATTTTTTCCACAAGGCCAAAATGCATCATTTTTTATTCGTATGTGAATTGAATTGATCAGGTTTTTTTTTAAAAAAATATATAGTTAATAACATGCACCTGTTTCAGTGTATTTATGCCCTTTGTTTATTTAACTATCCATTCATTCCATACACATTAAGAAAGAAAAGCTAATCTTTAAGGAATCTTACCAAGCATTGGAAAAATTTTAGTCTCTTAGTCCAAACAACCATAACTATACCCTGTAGTGACTTCTTTATTTGTTCCCCATTTCTATCTTTGTCTGCTTATATCTTTTCTTCCAAACAGCAGCCAGAGGGATCCTTTTTAAAAAATTGATCACCCATCTCCTCAGTTAAAGAAACTGTCCAATGGCTTTGCATGCTATTAGAAACAAAATCCAATATCCTTATTATTTTGCATCATACTTCACATGATTTAAACCCACTACCTCAAAAAAAAAATAAAATAAAAAATAAAATAAAATAAACCCACTACCTCTCTGATCTCATCTCTTTCTAACCCTCCTTTTCTCACTCTGATCCAGCAACATCATTCATTTGACATCTCTCAAACATACTGTTACGAACTGAATTGTGTTCCCTCCAAACTTCATACGCAGAAGGCTTAACTCCTAATGTGACTTTATTTGGTGATGGGCCTTTAAGGCTAAGAGAGGTCATAGAATGTTGATAATGTTCTAGTTCTTGTTATGGGTGCTAGTTACCCACATATGTCCTCTTTGACAAGTTGTATTCTTGTAATCTGTGTATATCTAGGCGTTTTACATTTCAATTGAAAGATTACTGACAAAAGTCACTGACTGACCTAAAACTTAACAAAGTACCTCTCTGATCGTGTTATCTTTTTTAATATACAAAGTCTGATTAATCATCCAAATCAGTACACCTCTGAGAGTGAATAAGGATGCTATTAACAATTACAACAGGACCATCCTAGGCAAACCACAATGTGTGGTTACCTTATTAAATACCTTAAGTGATTCTTTTCTTTACTCCTGACATAATTACTTATCAACACAATTGTCAACTTTTTTCTCACTCCCTTTAAGCTTTCTGAGGGCTAAGATGAAGTCAAAACTTCTCCAAATGCCACAGAATAGCTAGAAAAATAAAACTGATAGTATCAATATCTCCCAATGCCCCAGGATAGCTAGAAAGATAAAATTGGTAATATCAATATAGAAATTTAGGATAACAATATTTGCTCTATTAAAATAAAAGCGTTTGACACCCGTGAGTATTCAAAACCGGTCCTCAAGAAACATTGATTGTGATGATTAAGAATGTTGACAATAATGTGAAAAGCAGGGTTAAGACAGAAAGCAGAAGAACATCATAAAGCCCCTCGAGAAACGGAGGCACAGGTCGGTCCCATTGTAAAAATATAAAACCACTTCTAAAGGTAAAAATAATACTATTTCTTTGCACATGTGTGAGAGTCTTTTTGCTCAAGAAAGATGTTCACTATTATAACTTACCCACTAATCAACCTAAAGTTAGCAGGTGATGCAAGGTCACAGGAGAGAATCATTTTTGTACCAATTTCTCAATCATTCATTTCTCAGGCATTTTTATAGTATGTGAGAAGTGATAATTGAAAGGGAAAAATTGAAAATTACTTTTTAGTGGTCCAACAAGCTAATTCTAACAAAATCAAGGGGAAGAAATAGATGTATATGTGTATAGTTTTCTATTGTCTGGCTAATGTACCTCGTTAGGATTAAAGAAGGATAAGGGAGTAGTAAGTCTTCCAGAGCAGAGGACAGCACTCTAATGTACCCTGGCCCACAAAGAAGTCATCACAGAAGGTAGCGTTAGGACAAGATTCGGATTCAGGCGTCAGCAAAGTTTTAAGCTTTCATTGTTCCTCATCTCTCACTGAGGACTCCCAGCATGGGTTCTCGATCAGGACAAGCCACCGGACAGTGCTTCCCTCTGCATGTTCGCTCTTGTGGCCTCCACAGCCTCAACCTTCCCAGTCTCGGGGAGACTGGTCAAGAACAACCTTTAAAAAAAAATAATAATGGTTCAATTGATCGCTTAATAGTTGATAGATACCTTTTGTGGTGCTTTAAATTATTGTTGTGCTGAACCCTTTTTCACTCCTGACCTTTAGTGGCATCACTTCACATTGATTGTCACCATTTCTGATGTGATTGGAATGAGAATGAGTCCAGCAGGAGCAAAAGCCCACCCACAAGAGCAGCTTTTCAAATACCTATTTATAGCTCACCCGTGCAAAAGCAAGATTTGAATCTGATTATGAAGAATCAGGAAAATCCCTTCACCTTTTCCCAGTTCCCCAAATAAAGACAAACATCCTTCATGGGAAACCTCTAACAGGGCCTTATCTGTTCTCACAGACTTTTATCTCTGTTGATCCTAGGCTCAGTTACATCAGAATATTTTACTTTTGGAGACATCACTTATCAATTCCTTCCAGCATGAAAAGTATGTATAACGTGAGCAGCTGAGCTGTACCCCAAGGCAATATTAAACATTCCCTTTCCTATTAAATGATTTTCTGTCAGCTAGTGTGTTTGGCACCCTTGGGAAAGGCAGAGATTCATTTATAGAGAATTATGCTGCACAGTCATAAATTTAATCCACCAAATCAATCGCATTTAGATTTTTTTTAAAAGATAACCAAGGTGCTATCAATAAGGGTAAAAAAAATCTCTGTTCCTTACCGTTAGATCGTTTTCACAAATTTAATTATTTGGTGATTGAAAAACCACAGTGTTATAATCCCAACCGGATATGTTAAAACATTGGAATGTAAAGCCTGAGAAAGTGTCAATCAGAAAACTTCCAGGAATGATTCATCACCACTTTCAGGATGTGATGTTAAAGATAGTCTATCTCTATACACCAGATGTAAAGAAAGCAGATAAGTGGCTCTAAACTGGAGCAGTGATGATCAGATAATATGGTACATTTATTCCTCTCTGTCGTGAATCACAGAGTTTTATACTATCCACTTAATATCCTCCTGCGTTTTACAGCCTAATGCAGGAATGTCAAACATTTTAATTCACCAGAGGACAAATGAATCATAAACGTTGCAACCAGACACAGGTCTCACTGTTTATAGACATGCTGAGGTGGCAGAGACATGACACCTTCATTTAAAACCAGCATTGGATTTCTGACTGATGTAATTTTTGACAGAAAACTCATGCATTTCTGTGCTGCAAATGAAAAATTGTTTCTGTCACAGGTGGTTGGGAATGGCCACTTGCAGAGGCTTGTCTTTAAAGGCTATTTCTTCATCCACAAAGAACCAGCTGGGTTCTCATTCTTAGAACTACTGATTCGGACATGTTATGATACATTTGGATACACCAGTAAAAAAGAGAAAAAATTGTTTTTCAGCTGTCAGTTAAGAAAGTTCTTCTTTCAGTGTCTTTGGTCTGAAGCTCTGCACTGAGATTTGCAGTCTTTGCGGTTTCATGTGAAGTTTGGGTGAGCGAGATGAATTGTGCCATTAGAAGAGTTTAGGCAGGAGCGAACATTACAAATTAAACTAAAGGAATTTCTGTGCAGCCATCTTTAGGTGAAGGGTAATAATAGTCTACTCGTTTCATAATTTATAATCTCTATTTGGAGTCAGATAGCTGTGTTTCCTTCTCAGTAAACTGGAGATAACACAAGCATTTATTTCAAAATATATCATGAGAATTAAATAGGAAAATGTTTAAAAGTGCTTACTTAAAAAAAGGATCCAGAATGCTTTGTTATACAAGAAATGGAAGTTGCTACCACTGCTATCAATAAAGGCATTAACCAGCTCAGCTCTCAAGTAGCCAATTTCTAATTTCTACAACATCTGTTGTTTGTTTCTCAAAATGTTATTTTAAGAGAACAAGTGCCAGCAGCAAACACACAGACTCTGTCCAAGAACTTTCATTCCTACTACAAGTGGAAATCGCAAACTATGATTTAAGTGCAATTAAGAAAATTTTATTTACTGGGCGCCTGGGTGGCTCAGTCGGTTAAGCGACTGCTTGTGTCTCAGGTCATGATCCTGGAGTCCCGGGATCGAGTCCCGCATTGGGCTCCCTGCTTAGCGAGGAGCCTGCTTCTCCCTCTAACCCTCCCCCCCCCATGTACTATCTCTCTCTCTCTCTCATTCTCACTCTCTCTAAATAAATAAATAAATCTTTAAAAAAAAAGAAAATTTTATTTACTTACTAAAAGTCTGCAAAAGACATGTGAAAAAATTATTTTATGGATGAAGTGAGCTCTAATAAAGTTCATATAACTTGAGAGCAGAGATAGAAGTGGAACTTGAGGGTAGAACCTATGACTTCAAACACATATTTAACCTAAATGTAGTGTACCCTTTTAGCCTATGTACTATCACAAGCAGTTTGTAAAAAAGAAAAAAATAAAGAAACCCTCTTATGTTTCCAATACTACACAATTTTAATTAGAGCTTAAGACAACAAGAGAAGGAAAAGAGAGGAGTTTATATGAAACTTGAAAGTACAGCTGTAAATGAATGATTCCTTAGAAGTAACAATGAAGTTAGAGTTCTTAAGATAGCACTAATTATTGATATTATCGTTTATTATCACTGTTTTATATATGCGAGCTGAGCACCTATAGGTTCCAGATTCTGTGCTAAGCTTTCATGGAGGAAAAAAAATGCGAGATACCACTCTTGTGCCCAAGGAGACCACATTCTTTTGTAGGACAGAGATATGTAAACAATTGCTAAAGGATAAAGTTATGGATAGAGGTGCAGTGCTGGGAAAATGCAAGATGGGAGGTATCATTCTGCATGCAAAAATGAGAGAAAGCTTCCTAAAAGGAGGCCGGATTTGGAAGGTGAATGAGGATACTCTAGATAAAGAGTGGGAAAGAGGGAGAGGTGGGAAAGAGGGAGAGGTGGATAATTATACTCAAAAGAGGTGCAAAAGAACAGTATGCCAAGCAGAATAATGAGTGATTTGGAGTCCCTAGACAGTGTTGAATATGAAAGAAAAGGAAGGGCATTGGTATAAGCAGTAAAAGATGAAATTAGAGAGAAAAGAAGGGCTTAAGTCACTGCAAACCCCTAGCCCAGGAAACAGACAACCACATGCCTGGGGAAAGAAGAATGACAATAGCTGGAAGAGATTGAAAATTATCCAGGAATGTCACTCTCATTAAGTGGCTCAGCTTCACTGAAGACATAAAAATCTCTGTGATCAGGTAGCATAGAATAGCACACAATTATCTATCCAAGATTTATTTAATTGTTAAATTAAATTTTATTTTTTAAATTCCAATATAGTTAACATACAATGTAATATTAGTTTCAGGTGTACAATATAGTGATTCAAGAAATCCATACATTGCTTGGTGCTCATCACAAAAGCACTCCTAAATCCCCATCACCTATTTCACCCATCCCCCACTCTAATATTTAGATAAAAGAGAGGATATGTAGTAATGAAAATATCTCAAGGAAAATACAGGATGAGAAAAAAAAGATTGCTAAGTTAAGTATTATCTAGCTTTCTGTCAAACACACAGACTGGAATATAAACACATCTCCTAATTTCCCCATATGCATATGATGAATCTTGTAACCAGCTCCATCAACCAAACCATATCAGCCCATTATGAAGAAGCACTGATTTTTTAAAAAAGGTAAAATGCACATAAAATGAATAATTCCAGAAGGAAAAATGAAATTTTTTCCCAAACATACAATTTTAGAGAAAGCTTCTGCCATTACATATTTAAAATACTTCCCCTGATTTCTGTTTTCACTCTGATATATCAAGAGCTTGGAATTCATCATGTCCATCCTCACAACTGAAAATCAATGACATGTATATCTACTGGAGAACTAGGTTTGCAAGATCAAAAAACACCCAAAATTTAGAGAGATGAGTATATCCAAAGACCTGTAGCAACAAAAATCTGCTTATCTGGAATAGAAGCTACTGCCATAAATTAATAGGAACATGTGTATATAATTTTTATAAATTCTGGGAAGCTGACTGTGGACCAGCATAAGAGTGAGAAACTTCATGGGCTGTAATCTCAAGGGCAACCCCATATTGTTGGGGGCATTACCATCAGAAGACCACCAGGTTCTCATGGTGAAGATTCAATAAAGAGTCCCTCACAGCCATGGCAGGGAGATGGAAAAAAATATCTATGGTAAAGAATAACAAGAGCTCTCTCCAAACAAAAATCTGCTTTCCAAGGAAAAAATATTTTCCAGCATACAGGTTGAAACTTTATCTCTATTGGGGAAATGGAATTCCTCCCCACTAGAGATCCCTTCAACCTTTCTGTCCCCTTCAAGGAGGAAAAAATACATACTCAACAAGAGATTGGGTTTCAAGAAAGGAACACAAAACACAGGACAGAGAGAAGGAGGGAAGAAGGTGTACTGAGAGACATAGAAATGCAGGAAAAACTTGTGAGGTCCACAGTCCCAAGTCATAGGACCCCTAAAAATCTGAAACACAATTAAGAGATTATAAAATGTTTCATTTCTCATATACTTTCACACTATCTCAAAAGTAGATTACAGCTGAAAGAACTACAAGACACAGCTTGTCTCTAGAGAGGAGTGTTTTGAGAGGCCCAAACTGAGAGGAGAAATAAGACCTTAGAGGAATCTGAAGCTTCTATCACCACAGCTATAGCAAACATTGAAAATAGCCCAATTTTTAACCAAAATAACATACAACTTCATACTTGAGGTCTATTTGTTCCTATCCCTAATAGGTCTCAGTTCTTATTGCTAAATACATCATGTCTGGATTTCAACAAAAAAATACAAGACATTCTAAAAATAGAAAAAAATAGAGTCTGAGAAGCAAAGCAAGCACAACTCAGACTCAAATATGACAGATTTAGGGATTATCAGAGTGGGAATATATATTAAATGTAAACAATATATTAGAGGATCTAATGGAAAAGGTAGACAACATGCAGGAACCAGTTAGTATGTATTATAATCAGAAAGATGGGAACTCAAAGAAAGAATAAAAAATACTGACCATAAAGGAAAAATGCATTTGACAGGTTCATCAGCAGACAGAACATGGCTGAGAAAAGAATCAGTGAAATGGTAGATAGACCAACAAAAACTTTTGAGACCAAAATGCAAACAAAAAAGAATTTTTTAGAGTTTTAGGACATCTAAGAACTGTGGAACAGGAGGGGGCAGAGAAGATGGCAGAGGAGTACGAGACCTGGATTTCGTCTGGTCCCAGGAATTCAGCTGGATAGGGATCAAACCATTCTGAACACCTACGAACTCAACAGGAGATCGAAGAAGAGAGTAGCAACAACTGAACAGAAAAGCGACCACTTACTGGAAGGTAGGACGTGCAGAGAAGTGAATCTGAGGTGATATTCGGGAGGATAGACGGTAGGGATAGACGGTGGTGCCGCTTCCGGCAAGTGCTAGAGCCGCGGAGCACAAAATCAGAACTTTTAGAAGTCAGCTCCGCAGAGGGACGTCGCTCCAGGGCTAAGCGGGGGGTGGAAACCTCGCGGGACAGTGTGGTCTCAGGACCCTCGGGGTCACAGAAAGACCAGGGGTGCCTGAGTGCGGCAGAGCTCCCAGGGATTGGAGCGGGGAAGCCGGCTGCAGAGACGGAGCCAAGGCGCGGGCTCTCAGCTCGGGGTTGCCATAAACCGTGATTTGTGACACAATCGGGCCACTGCTCCTCCAGCAGGGACCCAACAAGCAGCAGATCCGGGGAGACTCCCCTTCCTCCCCTGGGAGGAAAAGTGCGGAAGCACACCGCAGGGATCTGCAGGGTTTGGAGACTCCACACGGTGTTGGGTACCAGAGATAGAAACCCTCGGTCACAGGCCGGGTGAGCACGGAGTGCGGCCAGAGACCGGGGAGACGGGAGTGATTGACTGCTTTTCTCTGGGGGCGCACTGAGGAGCAGGGCCCCAAGTTCTCGGCTCCTCCTGGGCAGAGATTGGGAGGCCATCATTTTCACTCTCCTCCTCCAAAGCTGTACAGAAAGCTTGCAGGGAACAAAAGCTCTGGAGAGCAAAACCCGAGCAGATTACTTAGCCCAGACCAACAAGGGCGGGGCAATTCCACCTCCGGCAAAGACATTTGGGAACCGTGGCAACAGGCCCCTCCCCCAGAAGATCAGCAAGAACAGCCAGCCAAGACCAAGTTTACCGATCAATGAGAACAGCAGAACTCGAGCGCTAGGAGAATAGAGCACATAGAATTCATAGATTTTTTACCATGATTCTCTAGTCTTTCAAAGTTAATTTTTTTAACTGTCCTTCCTTTTTTTTTTTTGAATTTTTCATTTTCCCTTTTTCAAAAACAATCTCTTTTTAAAAAAATTTTTTTTCACTTTTAGAGTCATATTCTATCACTTCATAGTAGTTACCCTTATTTATGGTGTATATATATAAGTTGTTCTCTTTTTAAAATTTGGGGATATAGTTTCTTCTTTTTTTTTTTTTAAAGATTTTATTTATTTATTTGAGAGAGAGAGAGAGAGAGAAACAGCATGAGAGGGGAAAGGGTCAGAGGGAGAAGCAGGCTCCCCGCTGAGCCGGGAGCCCGATGCGGGACTCGATCCCAGGACTCCGGGATCATGACCTGAGTCGAAGGCAGTCGCTTAACCAACTGAGCCACCCAGGCGCCCGGGATATAGTTTCTTCTAACAGACCAAAATATACCCTAAATCTCTAGTGTATGGCTTTGTTCTAATCTCCTGCCTGATCACATTCGCTACCTTTTTTTTTAAATCCTCTTCTTTCTTTTTTCAAACAACTTCTTATCAATTCCTTTTATAAAATCTTTTATACTTTTCATCTTTACAGTCATATTCCATCCCTTCATCGTATTAACCCTTATTTTTGTACATATATAAGTTTTTCTCTCTTTAAAATTTTGGGAGGCACTTTCTTCTAGGGAACAAAATACACCCAAAATCTAGTGTGTGGCACTGATCTATGCACCAGCCTGATCATATTTGATCATATTCTTTTTTGTTTTATTTTTATCTGTTTTTGTTTTTATCTTTTTCTTTTTCTTTTTCTTTTTTTTTTCTTTTTTCCTTCTTTCTCTTTCTTTTCCACCAGTTTCAGGTCTCTTCTTATTTGTTTAGAATATATTTTCCAGGGACGTTGTTAGCCTGTTAGCATTTTATTCTCTCATTCATCTATTCTCCTCTGGACAAATGACAAGATGTAAAAAAATCACCTCAACAAAAAGGACAAGAGGCAGTACCAACTGCCAGGGACCTACTCGATACGGACATTAGTAAAATGTTGGACCTAGAGTTCACAATCATGATTTTAAAGATACTAGCTGGGCCTGAAAAAAGCATGGAAGTTACTAGAGAAACCCTTTCGGGAGGAAAAAAAGAAATAAAATCTAACCAAGTCGAAATCAAAAAAGGTATTAAGGAGGTGCAATCAAAATTGGAGGCTCTAACACCTAGGATAAATAAGTCAGAAGAGAGAATTAGCAATATAGAAGACCAAATGATGGAAAATCAAGAAGCTGAGAAAAAGAGAGATAAACAACTACTGGTTCACGAGGGCAGAATTCGAGAGATAAGCGATACTATAAGACAAAACAATATTAGAATAATTGGGATCCTAGAAGAAGAAGAAAGAGAGAGAGGGGCAGAAGTAATATTGGAGCAAATTATAGCAGAGAACTTCCTTAATGTGGGGAAGGAAACAGGCATCAAAATCCAGGAGGCAAGGAGAAACCATCTCAAAATCAATAAAAATAGGTCAACACCCCGACATCTAATAGTAGAACTTACAAGTCTCAGAGACAAAGAGAAAATCCTGAAAGCAGCTTGGGAGAAGAGATATGTAACCTAAAATGGTAGAAATATGAGATTATCAACAGACCTATCCACAGAGTCTGGGCAGGCCAGAAAGGACTGGCATGATATATTCAGAGCACTAAATGAGAAAAATATGCAGCCAAGAATACTATATCCAGCTATGCTGTCATTGAAAATAGAAAGAGAGATACAAAGCTTCCAAGACAAACAAAAAATAAAGGAATTTGCAAACACGAAACCAGCCCTACAAGAAATATTGAAAGGGGTCCTCTAAGCAAAAAGAGAGCCTAAAAGCAACATAGACCAGAAAGGAACACAGACAATAAACAGTAACAGTCACCTTACAGGCAATACAATGGCACTAAATTCATATCTTTCAACAGTTACCCTGAATGTAAATGGGCTAAATGCCCCAATCAAAAGACACAGCCTATCAGATTGGATTAAAAAACAAGACCCATCAATATGCTATCTGCAAGAGACTAATTTTAGACCCAAAGACACCCCCAGGTTGAAAGTGAGGGGGTGGAAAACCATTTACCATGCTAATGGACACCAAAAGAAAGCTGGGGTGGCAAGCCTTATATCAGACAAATTAGATTTTAAACCAAAGACTGTAATAAGAGATGAGGGAGGACACTATACCTTACTTAAAGGGTCTATCCAACAAGAAGATCTAACAATTGTAAATATCTATGCCCTTAACATGGGAGCAGCCAATTATATCAGGCAATTCATAACAAAAGCAAAGAAACACATCAACTACAATACAATAATAGTGGGGGACTTTAACACCACTCTCACTGAAATGGACAGATCACCTAATGCAAAGATCAACAAGGAAATAAAGACTTTAAATGACACACTGGAACATATGGACTTCACAGACATATTCAGAACATTCAAACCCAAAGCAACAGAATACAAATTATTCTCTACTGCCCATGGAACATTCTCCAGAATTGATCACATCCTAGGTCAAAAATCAGGTCTCAACTGGTACCATAAGATGGGGATCATTCCCTGCATATTTTCAGACTACAATGCTTTGAAACTAGAACTCAATCACAAGAGGAAAGTCGGAAAGAACTCAAATCCATGGAGGCTAAAGAGCATCCTACTAAGGAATGAATGGGTCAACAAGGAAATTAAAGAAGAATTTAAAAAATTCATGGAAACCAATGAAAATGAAAACACAACTGTCCAAAATCTTTGGGATACAGCAGAGGCAGTACTGAGAGGAAAGTATATAGCAATACAAGCCTTTCTCAAGAAACAAGAAAGGTCTCAAATACACAACCTAACCCTACACCTAAAGGAGCTGGAGAAAAAACAGCAAATAAAGCCTAAACCCAGCAGAAGAAGAGAAATAATAAAGATCAGAGCAGAAATCAATGAACTAGAAACAGTAAAACAGATCAACGAAACTAGGAGCTTGTGCTTTGAAAGAATTAACAAGATTGATAAACCCCTGGCCAGACTTATTCAAAAGAAAAGAGAAATGACCCAAATCAACAAAATCATGAATGAAAGAGGAGAGATCACAACCAACACCAAAGAAATATAAACAATTAAAAGAACATATTATGAGCAAGTCTAAGCCAGCAAATTAGATAACGTGGAAGAAATGGGTGCATTCCTAGAGATGTATCAACTACCAAAATTGAACCAGGAAGAAATAGAAAACCTGAACAGACCTATAACCACAAGGTAAATTGAAACAGTCATCAAAAATCTCCCAAGAAACAAAAACCCAGGGCCAGATGGCTTCCCAGGGGAATTCTATCAGACATTTAAAGAAGAATTAATACCTATTCTCCTGAAACTGTTCCAAAAAATAGAAATGGAAAGAAAACTTCCAAACTCGTTTTATGAGGCCACCATTACCTTGATCCCCAAACCAGACAAAGACCCCATCAAGAAGGAGAATTACAGACCAATATCCTTGATGAACTTGGCTGCAAAATTCTCACCAAAGTACTAGCCAATAGGATCCAACAGTACATTAAAAGGATTATTCACCATGACCAAGTGGGATTTATCCCCGGGGTGCAAGGCTGGTTCAACATCCGCAAATCAATCAACGTGATACAATACATTAACAAAAGAAAGAACAAGAATCATATGATCCTCTCAATAGATGCAGAAAAAGCATTTGACAAGTACAGCATCCTTTCTTGATCAAAACTCTTCAGAGTATGGGGATAGAGGGTACATACCTCAATACCATAAAAGCCATCTACGAAAAACCTACAGCGAATATCATTCTCAATGGGGAAAAGCTGAGAGCTTTTCCCCTAAGGTCAAGAACGCGGCAGGGATGTCCACTCTCACCACTGCTATTTGACATAGTATTAGAAGTCCTAGCCACAACAATCAGACACCAAAAAGAAATCAAAGGCATCCAAATCGGCAAAGAGGAAGTCAAACTCTCACTCTCTGCAGATGATATGATACTTTATGTGGAAAACCCAAAAGACTCCACCCCAAAACTGCTAGAACTCATACAGGAATTCAGTCAAGTACCAGGATATAAAATCAATGCACAGAAATCAGTGGCATTCCTATGTACCCACAACAAGACAGAAGAGAGACAAATCAAGGAGTCGATCCCATTTACAATTGCACCCAAAACCATAAGATACCTAGGAATAAATTTAACCAAAGAGGCAAAGGATCTGTACTCAGAAAACTATAAAATACTCATGAAAGAAATTGAAGAAGACACAAAGAAATGGAAAAACGTTCCATGCTCATGGATTGGGAGAAAAAACATTGTGAAGATGTCAGTGCTAACTAGAGCAATCTACACATTCAATGCAATCCCCATCAAAATACCATCCACTTTTTTCAAAGAAATGGAACAAATAATCCGAAAATTTGTATGGAACCAGAAGAAACCCCGAATAGCCAGAGGAATGTTGAAAAATAAAAGCAAAGCTGGAGGCATCACAATTCCGGACTTCCAGCTCTATTACAAGGCTGTCATCATCAGGACAGTATGGTACTGGCACAAAAACAGACACATAGATCAATGGAACAGAATAGGGAGCCCAGAAATGGACCTTCAACTCTATGGTCAACTCATCTTTGACAAAGCAGGAAAGAATGTCCAATGGAAAAAAGACAGTCTCTTCAACAAATGGTGTTGGGAAAATTGGACAGCCACATGCCGAAGAATGAAACTGGACCATTTCCTTACACCACACACAGAAATACACTCCAAATGGTTGAAAGACCTAAACGTGAGACAGGAGTCCATCAAAATCCTAAAGGAAAACACAGGCAGCAACCTCTTCGACCGCAACCACAGCAACTTCTTCCTAGAAACATCTCCATAGGCAAGGGAAGCCAGGGCAAAAATGAACTATTGGTATTTCAACAAGATAAAAAGCTTTTGCACAGCAAAAGAAACAGTCCACAAAACCAAAAGACAACCAACAGAATGGGAGAAAATATTTGCAAATGACATATCAGATAAAGGGCTAGTATCTAAAATCTATAAAGATCTTATCAAACTCAACACCCAAAGAACAAATAATCCAATCAAGAAATGGGCAGAAGACATGAACAGACATTTTTCCAAAGAAGACATCCAAATGGCCAACAGACACATGAAAAAGTGCTCAACATTGCTCAGCATCAGGGAAATCCAAATCAAAACCTCAATGAGATACCACTTCACACCCGTCAGAATGGCTAAAATTAACAAGACAGGAAACGACAGATGTTGGCGGGGATGTGGAGAAAGGGGAACCCTCCTACACTGTTGGTGGGAATGCAAGCTGGTGCAACCACTCTGGAAAACAGTATGGAGGTTCCTCAAACAGTTGAAAATAGAGCTACCATCCGATCCAGCAATTGCACTACTGGGTATTTTCCCCAAAGATACAAATGTAGGGATCCGAAGGTGTACGTGCATCCCAATGTTTATAGCAGCAATGTCCACAATAGCCAAACTGTGGAAAGAGCCAAGATGTCCATCGACAGATGAATGGATAAAGAAGAGGTAGTATATATACACAATGGAATATTATGCAGTCGTCAAAAGGAATGAGATCTTGCCATTTGCAACGACGTGGATGGAACTGGAGGGTGTCATGCTGAGTGAAATAAGTCAATCACAGAAAGACATGTATCATATGACCTCACTGATATGAGGAATTCTTAATCTCAGGAAACAAACTGAGGGTTGCTGGAGTGGTAGGGGAGTGGGAGGGATGGGGTGGCTGGGTGATAGACATTGGGGAGGGTATGTGCTATGGTGAGCACTGGGAATTGTACAAGACTGATGAATCACGGATCTGTACTTCCGAAACAAATAATGCGATATATGTTAAGAAAAAAAAAGAAGATAGCAGGAGGGGAAGAATGAAGGGGAGTAAGTCAGAGGGGGAGTCGAACCATGAGAGATGATGGACTCTGAAAAACAAACTGAGGGTTCTAGAGGGGAGGGGTGTGGGGGCATGGGTGAGCCTGGTGATGGGTATTAAAGAGGGCACATTCTGCGTGGAGTACTGGGTGTTATGCACAAACATTGAATCATGGAACACTACATCAAAAACTAATGATGTAATATATGGTGATTAACATAACAATAAATAATTATTAAAAAGAAGAAATCAGTGGCATTCCTACACACCAACAAGACAGAAGAAAGAGAAATTAAGGAGTCAATCCCATTTACAATTGCACCAAAAACCATAAGATACCTAGGAATAAATCTAACCAAAGAGGCAAAGAATCTGTACTCAGAAAACTATAAAATACTCATGAAAGAAATTGAAGCAGACACAAAGAAATGGAAAAACTTTCCGTGCTAATGGATTGGAAGAACAAACATTGTGAAGATGTCAATGCTACCTAGAGCAATCTACACATTCAACGCCATCCCCATCAAAATACCATCCCCTTTTTTAAAGAAATGGAACCAATAATCCTAAAATTTGTATGGAACCAGAAGAGACCCCGAATAGCCAGAGGAATGTTGAAAAAGAAAAGCAAAGCTGGCGGCATCACAATTCCAGACTTCCAGCTCTATTACAAAGCTGTCATCATCAAGACAGTATGGTACTGGCACAAAAACAGACACATCGATCAATGGAACAGAATAGAGAGCCCAGAAATGGACCCTCAACTCTATGGTCAAGTCGTCTTTGACAAAGCAGGAAAGAATGTCCAATGGCAAAAAGACAGTCTCTTCAACAAATGGTGTTGGGAAAATTGGACAGCCACATGCAAAAGAATGAAACTGGACCATTTCCTTACACCACACACAAAAATAGACTCAAATGGTTGAAAGATCTAAATGTGAGACAGGCGTCCATCAAAATCTTCAAGGAGAACACAGGCAGCAACCTCAGCTGTAGTAACTTCTTCCTAGAAACATCGCCAAAGTCAAGGGAAGCAAGGGCAAAAATGAACTCCTGGGACTTCATCAAGATAAAAAGCTTTTGCACAGCAAAAGAAACAGTCCACAAAACCAAAAGACAAACTAAAGAATGAGAGAAGATATTTTCAAATGACATATCAGATCAAGGGCTAGTATCCAAAATCTATAAAGATCTTACCAAACTCAACACCCAAAGAACAAATAATCCAATCAAGAAATGGGCAGAAGACATGAACAGACATTTTTCCAAAGAAGACATCCAAATGGCCAACAGACACATGAAAATTGCTCAACATCGCTCGGCATCAGGGAAATCCAAATCTTAAACCTCAATGAGATATCACCTCACCCCAGTCAGAATGGCTAAAAATAACAAGTTAGGAAATGACAGATGTTGGCAGGGATGCATAGAAAGGGGAACCCTTCTACAGTGTTGGTGGGAATGCAAGCTGGTGCAGCCACTCTGGAAAACAGTATAGAGTTTCCTCAAAAAGTTGAAAATAGAGCTACCCTACAACCCAGCAATTGCACTACTGGGTATTTACCCTAAAGATACAAATGTAGGGATTTGAAGGGGTACGTGCACCCCAATGTTTATAGTAGCAATGTCCACAATAGCCAAACTATGGAAAGAGCCAGGATGTCCATTGACAGATGAATGGATAAAGAAGAAGTGGTATATATACATATACATACATACACACACACACACACACACACACACACACACACACACACACACACACACACACAATGGAATATTATGCAGCCATCAAAAGGAATGAAATCCTGCCATTTACAACGACATGGATAGAACTGTAGAGTATTATGCTGAGTGAAATAAGTCAATCAGAGAAAGACATGTATCATATGATCTCACTGATATGAGGAATTCTTAATCTCAGGAAACAAACTGAAGGTTGCTGGAGTGGTGGGTGGTGGGAGGGATGGGGTGGCTGGGTGATAGACATTGGGGAGGGTATGTGCTATGGTAAGCACTGTGAATTGTGTAAGACTGTTGAATCACAGACCTGTACGTCTGAAACAATACATTATATGTTAAGAAGAAGAAGAAGAAAGGAGAAGAGAAAGGGAGAAGGAGAAGGAGAAAAGAAGAAGGAGAAGAGAAGGAGAAAGGAGAAGGAGAAGAGAAGGAGAAAGAAGGAAGAGGAGGAGGAGGAGGAGGAGAAGGAGAAGGAGCACAGGGAGTTATATGCAAACAATGAATCATGGAACACTACATCAAAATCTAATGATGTAATATATGGTGATTAATATAACATAATAAAATAAAAAAAAGAATTTAATCTTTAGAGCTAGATAGAGCTGGGCTATTGACCTAGTTCATACTTCTAATTGTATGTGACTTTAGGCAAGTTTCTTCACCTCTCTGTTTTATTTAACTACTCTGTTTTATTATCTGTAATTTAGGTATAAAATAAAAACTTTGCTGTACTAATGTGATGAATAAATTATAATGTATATAAAATCTTTCTTAGAATTTTCTAATTCAACAAACATTAGTTCATGTTTCCTCATATTTTGTTGATGGCTTATAAACCCCTGAAGTGAGAACCTATTTAAAAAATTTTGGTGGGCTTAATGCAAAACAAGTACTGATAACATTCTATTCCGTTAGATAAATTCCAAAAGAAACTAAAAGGAAAACAAATAAATAAAAACAACAAAGAGCATTTTTATACCCCTAAGCCATAAAACGAAATTAATCAGGATGCTACTGATATAAATGAATTATGCAAATGATAAAAAAAAAGATTTCAAACAAAATCTTCAGAGACATTGCTATAATGAAAACTTAAATACTCTTCAAACTTATTTGATCTTCAGTAAAGAAAAGCTGTACTCCAGATGAATGGTTTCCTAGAAAAAAAGAGCTCATTGGACTTTTCCATCAGCCACTTTCTATCTTCTCAACAGTGAACAATGAAAATAAACAGATGATTTATTTTGTGGTGTAAACGAAGTATAATTTTTGGCTTTTTACATATTGTTGAAAGAAGACACATTTTCCAGCATCACGTTCAATTTTTGTCTTTTTAAAAATTTTGTTGAAATGAGTAGAAATCACTTATAGTATTTTTTCAATTGGCTAAGAAACTTCTTTTGCTTTTAGAGTGAGTATGATTTTGTATGACAGAGGATGAGTTATCTTGATCCACAGCACTATAGTCCTGCCTATGTAGAAAAATTCTATGTATAATCATTGTAGCCTAATATCTCATGGTGCACACTTGCATTGTTTTCATCATATTGAGAATCCTAAGCTTAAAAGAGTGACTTTCATTAGCATGAATTTAATGAGTAAGTTATATTGCTTTTAAAAATCCTCATTCTGAGTTCTTGTATCGCTAAATTTTTTTGAAAAAAAATCACTATTAAAGGCGGAAAAAAAACTTTTTCATAAACATGCTTAAATTCAAATCACTTTTCCCCTTTGCAGAAGTAAACCTTTGTGTTGAATTGTAATTAAGGGACATTCAAAAAAGGCTGATTTAAATCCTGTAGTTCAGTTAATCAATATTCTATGCCTTTGTTTTTCATTTCTCTTTTGGCCTCTGCTTCTCATGTATGAAGTTGTTTGTGCTCAGAAAGCAGGACTATTTATACATTTCAACAGAATACCAGAGAAGCAGGACCAAGAACATTCTTTAAAAATCACAGCATGTGTTGTACTTCTATTTCTTTTAAGAAGGAATAAATGTAGACAATATAAATACAAATAGAAAACACATGAATTTACTTCCTTAGTTTAGTTTGCCAAATAGCATATGCTTCCCATGCTTTGTAATTACAAATTAATTTAGATCAGATTCTTATATTTTATAAACCACTGAATTGAATATCTTTATACCACTGTCTATTATTTCATGTGGACAAATTTGCTTAATGCTTACGTTTTTCATTACTGTGCTAACAGCATTTGATTGCACTTTGGTGTCTTCAGCTGTCAAAAAAGCCAGAATGAAACATCAGAGGGATGATTGAATGGTTTTCCTTTCATTACCTCTGCAAGGGACTCATTTTTTTTATTTATATGACTGTTCTAACTATGGTAGAATTTTATGATAAGGAAAAATAAATTGTACCCTAAGGTAATATTCCCATTTTGATGGATTATAAAACATGTTAAAATTGGTCATTACAAACTATAATTCTTCATGGCTTCAAACCTGTTAGTATAATTTTTTGAATTATAAAAAATAGCGATCAATTTAGTTGGTGCTATTAAATGACAATGCATTCAGACTACAGCATTGTAAAATGACAGCACCAGATATCAGAATTGGTGTATTTGTACTCCTGTTGTTTTGAACGAAAACAGCTTTGTCTCCTACACTTATAGACAGGTGAGAATGACAATGGGGCCTGAATCATTACAGTATGTTTGAGTCCTGAAGGACACTTAAATTCATGTTTCACAGGGAACAAAATTACAATTATTCCCTAATAATAAAGGCAGACATTCTTTTAAAAATTGCTTATATAGCTATTAAAGTGTGAGAGTTTGTGAAATATGCTCACAAACCAAACAGAATCTCAGAGAACAAAAAGAGCTGGTCTTTTTTTTTTTTTTTTTAAAGATTTAGTTATCTGTTTCAGAGAGAGAAAGAGAATGAGAGAGAGAGAGAGATGGGAGTGGGGCAGAGAGAGAGGGAGAATCCTTGAACAGACTCCCTGCTGAGTGGGGAGCCCAATGCAGGGCTTGATCCCAGGACCCTGAGATCATGACCCAAGCCAAATTCAAGAATTGGCCGCTTAACCAAGTGAGCCATCCAAACACCCCAAGAGAGCTGGCCTTTCTTTTTTTTTTTAAGATTTTATTTGCTTGAGAGAAAGATAGAGAGCAAGAGAGAGAGCGCAGAGGGAGAAAGAGAAGCAGACTTCCCGCTGAGCAGAGAACCTGACATGAGCTCGATCCCAAGACTCCAAGACCATGACCTGGGCTGAAGGCATATGCTTAACTGACTGATCCACCCAGACACCCTGAGAGCTGGTCTTAAACGGCTGAATAAAACTTGGAATTTTTGACAGTATGTTAATAAATTTTTTCTCAGATTTCTCAGCAATCTTCCAATAGTACTAATACCCCAGTATAAAATTTTTTGCTAATGTAGCTCATGCTTAAAATGTCTTTCTTCCTCTTTCATTAGTGATTTGTCATTTGGTTGGGGCAGTGTGCTAGATACAGTCAGAGCTGGCTTCCTATTTAATCTACATAGTTCATAGAGCAGGGGTTATAATCATCATATTACAGACATGGAAAGTGAATTTTAGAGATTATATGATTTGCCCTAAACCATATTCCTAATATGCGGCGGAGCTGGAGCTCAAACTTACACTTATTCTGGTGTTCTAAATCCTTAGGTTTTTTACTTTTCTCATTTTCCTTCTTTTGCACTTTTACTTGTCTTGTATTGCTATGAGCATGGAAAACACTTAAAATTTCTCTCCAAATCTAAATAGAGCCCAAATAAAACAATAAAACAGTACAATTGAAAATAATATAATACAAATAAAAATAATAAATGAACTAAAATAAATAGTAATTTTAAATAATTAATAAATAACTAAAAGCAAAGTAAATAAAAAATCAACAACCATCAGGTGTAATCTAGTAAAATATTCAAATTGACCGAAGAATCTCACAAGTATAAATCCCACTTTAAACACAAAAGAGGAAAAAACAAGTCATCTTCTGACTAATACTCAACATTAAACACTAGAGGGAAAAAAGGAACGTGGAGGAGTTTAGGAAAAAAATTATGACTTAAGATTTCTAAAATTTGTGTTATTGAAAGAAGTTAACAAAAAGATGTTCTTGCATAAGCAGGATTAAAAAAAATCTTTGTAATCTTGAATGCCTACCAGAGGAAAGGCATCAAGATGAGAGGTACCTAGACAAATAAAGTAATAGATTACAATTATATATGCATTTGATTATTAAAATAACTTTCTCAAAAATTCATGATATGAAAACAGTAAAAAAAACTCAGGATTTTAACTGCAGACTACATCCACAAAAATTGGAAAGAAAAGGTTCACAAAAACCACTATATCATAAATTTCTACCAATATAGTAAAATAAAATGATTCATTAATTCATTTTAATAGATAAACATGAAAAAGACTATGGGAAAAATTTATAGCACGATGGAGTAAAACAACATGTACCTTGTAATTTCTCAGTTTAAGGTTTGAATTCTTGATATTTTCAGATCCTGTGATTTTGTACAAGTTTGTTACTCAGGGCTTCACCATCTACACCTATAAAGGACAGATAATAGTGCCTATTTTACTGGATTATTTTGAGTATACTACAGATAAAATTCCCAGTGCGGTGCTTGGCACATTTACCTTATGTGAAAACTTCTTTCTCCCTTTACTATTTTTACATAGATCAAATAACTTTTTAGGATTATGCTGCATATTTTAATGTGACTAAAATATTTTTCACATATATTTTCTGATTATTGCTACATGAACAATTTTGTATTTTTTCTTGTTTCCAGAACCTTCAACAGCTCACAAGATAATTTTAATGGTTTCGTTTCAATTTCTCAAATATTTTGCAAATAATTATAATTTAACTCTTTCTTTTGGTTTAAAATTTTACTGTTTTGTCCAGAACTTAATAGTGGTTTTAGCTCATCATTTTCACTATTACTGTAATGCTGACCATTTGAAATATGTTTGTATATGTGTGTGTGTATGTGTATACAGATACATTCATATTAAGAATAGCTCATAATAGAATTTCCAGGGAAGATGGCAGAGTAGGAGGACCCTACACTCACCTCTTCCTACTAATACAGCCAGATAGCACTCACATCAGTGTAAATAACCCAGAAAATGACCTGAAGACTGGCAGAATAAACTCCACAACTAAATGTAGAGAAGAGACCATATCAAAGAGGGTCAGAAGGGTGAAGATACAGTCAGAAACTCAATGGACTTACAGAACTGTCTGTGGGAGGGAGGGACACACTACAGGCACAGAGAGGGGAGAGAAACAGACCCCCATACTGGGCAGTCTGAACAGGGAAGATGAAAACCCATAATATTTGGCTTTGAAAACCAGAGGGACTTAATTTCATGAGTTGTTACCCCCTCTTGCTTTACTGTGCTTAGGTGGATATGCCCTCTCAAATCTGTTATTGGCCAGAGCCCATAAGGTGTGGTGCCACAGGCCTGACAGTGTGCAAGCAACCACTACAGTGGTCAGCACAGCACCAAAGTAACTCCTACCCCAGAAAGAGGGAAAGATAACTACACACAGTAGTCAGAAGGACACCCAGCAGGGGACTAGAGGCAGACAACTGGTCAGAAAACAGTCTGACTGACTGTTGATCACTGAAGCTTCCCAGTGGACAACACAGGGAAAGCACCCTGCAGTCTGATACTACTGCATCTCTGGCAAATGCATACTCTGACTTGACTCAAGCCCAAGGTGGCCCCAGACTGGCCCACTAACATGACAGGGATCAAACATGCCCACAACAGGCAGAGAGACATTGCACATGACTGTACTGGAAAAAAAAAAAAAAGTGGCTCAACCACAATAGCAAAGCATAAGCATCACACATAGGAGATACCCATAAAGCACCCAATTCTGGTGGACAGGAGACACTGCATGGACCTCTTCTTCATTAGGCCATTACTTTCAAGTGCAGAAGATGTAACTTTCCTAACACACAGAAACAGACACATAGAATTAGACAAAATTAGAAGACAGAGGAATATGTCCCAAATGAAAAAAAAGAACAAAATTATAGCAAGAAATGTAAATGAAACAGACATAAGTAACATGATTGATAGAGAATTTAAAGTAATGACCTTAAAGATACTCAGTGGATTTAAGAAAAGAGTGGAGTACCTCAGTGAGATAAAAAAGAAATAATCAGAGATGAAGAACACAAGAAATGAAATAAAAAGTACACTGGATGGAAGAAATAGTAGATTAGACAAAGCAGAAGAACAAATCAGTGACCTGGAGGACAGACTAATGAAAAGCAATCAAGGTGAGCTAGGGAGAGAAAAAAGAAATTACAAAATGAAAATAGTCTTAGGGACTCAGCAACTCCATCAAACATAGTAACATTCACATTATAGGGATCCCAGAGGACTAGAGAAAGAAAAGGGGGCAGAAAATTTATTTGAAGAAAAAATAACTGAAAACTTCTTGAATCTAGGGAAGGAAACAGATATCCAGATTCAGGAAGCACAGAGATTGCCTTGTAAAATCAACACAAGGAGGTCCACACAAAGACACATAGTAATTGAAATGGCAAAATGTAGGGATAAAGAGATAATTTTAAAAGCAGCAAGAGAAAAGAAAGAAATTACATACAAGGGAAAACCCATGAAGCTATCAACTGATTTTTCAGCCCAAACTTTGCAAGCCAGAAGGGAGTGGCATGATATATTCAAAGGGCTGAAAGGAAAAAAAAATTGCAGTCAACAATATGTAATCCAGCCAGGCTATCATTCAGACTAGGAGAGATGAAGAGTTTCACAGACAAGCAAAATTAAAGGAATTCATGACCACTAAACCAGCCCTACAAGAAATGTTAAAGGTGATTCTGTGAGTAGAAAGGAAAGACCATAAGTGGGAGTAAGAAAAGTAGGAAGCACAAAAGCAGTAAAAATAAGGATATCTATAAAAATCAGTCAAGGGATTCACAAAATAAAAGGATATAAAGTATGACACCATATACCTAAAATGTGAGGAGGAGAGAAGTAAAGAATGACTTCAAACTTAAGCAACCATCAATTGAATATAGACTGCTATAAGCATAAAATGTTATATACAAACCAAATTGTAACCACAAATAAAAAACCAATAATAGATAGGCAAAAAATGATGAGAAAGGAATCCAAGTATATCACTGAAGAAAGGCAACAAAGAGAGAAAGAAAAGAAAGGAACAGAGAAGAACTACAAAAACAACCATGAAATGAGTAACAAAATGGCAATGGATACATACCTATCAATAATTACTTTGAATGGAAATGGACTAACTACTTCAATCACAAGACATAGGGTGATGGAATGGATAAAAAACAAGACCCATCTATATGTTGTCCACCAGAGACACATTTCAGACCTAAAGACATGTGCAAATTGAAAGTGAAGGGATGCAAAAGGATTTATTATGCAAGTGGACATGAGAAGAAAGCTGGGATAGATATAAGGGTAGATATATAAGAATACCTATATCAGACAAAATGACTTTATGACAATTCCAGGTTTTAAGTTATACCACAAATGTGGTAATCAAAACAGTATGGTACTGGCACAAAAATGACACAAAGATCAATAGAACAGAATAGAAAACCCAGAAACAAACCCACAAGTTTATGGTCAATTAATTTTTGACAAAGTAGGAAAGAATATTAATCTGTTCAACAAAGGGTGTTGGGGAAACTGAACAGAAATATGCAAAATGATGAAACTGAACCACTTTCTTATACCATACACAAAAATCAATTCAACATGGATTAAAGACCTAAATGTGAGACCTGAAACATAAAAATCCTAGAAGACAACACAAGGAATAACTTCTTTGACATTGACCATAGCAACTTCTTTCTAGATACATTTCCTGAGGCAAGAGGAAACAAAAGCAAAAATAAGCTATTGGGAATACATCAAAATAAAAACCTTCTACACAATGAAGGAAACAATCAAGAAAACTAAAAGACAACCTATGGAATGGGAGAAGATATTTGCAAATGACATATCTGATGAAGGGTTACTATACAAAATATATAAAGAACTTATACAACTTAACACCCCCAAAAATCCAAATAATCCAATTAAAAATGGGCAGAAGACATGAACAGAAATTTGTCCAAAGAATATATACAAATGGCAAACAGACACATGAAAAGATGCTCATCATCACTTATCATCATGGAAATGCAAGTCAAAACTACAATGAAATATCACCTCACACCTGTCAGAATTGTTAAAATCAAGAACACAATAAAAAAGTGTTGGCAAGGATGTGGAGAAAGAGGAACACTTGTGCACCATTGGTGGGAATGCACACTGGTGCAGCCACTCTCAAAAACAATATGGAGGTTCCTCAACAAGTTAAAAATAGAACTACCCTATAATCCAGTAATTTCACTAGTGGGTATTTACCCAAATACAAAGACACTAATTCGAAAGAATATGTGCACCCCTATGTTTATAGCAGCTACTATTTACAATAGCCAAATTAAGCAAACCCAAGTGTCCATATATATAATGGAATTCCATATATATACAATGGGATATTATTCAGCCATAAAAAAGAATAAAATTTTACTATTTGCAATGACATGGGTAGAACTAAAAAGTATAATGCTAAGCAAAATAAATCAGAGAAAGACGAATACCATATGATTTCACTCATATGTGGAAGTTAAGAAACAAAATAAATGAGTAAAGGAAAAAAAAAATGAAAGGAAGACAAACCAAGAATCAGACTCTTCACTATAGAGAAAAAACTGGGTGTGGGGATGGGTGAAACAGGTGATGTGGATTAAAGAGTACACTTATCATGATGAGCACTGAGTAATGTATGGAATTGTTGAATCACTATATTGTACACCTGAAACTAATATAACACTGTAAACCATACTGGAGTTAAAATAAAAAAAAAACTTCAAAAGAAAGAACCCCTTGTTATTATAATTTGTTGTCATGTCTTCTTTGCCTCTTCTAGACTCTGACAATTTCTTAGACCATCCTTTTTTTTTTAAGACCTTGATGCTTTTGAAGAGTAATGTTAAGATATTTTGCTAAATTTTCCAATTTTGTTTTATTTGTTTTACTCATGATTAGACTGGGTTATGAGATATTTATTTTATATCTTGTGCTATAATCCAATACTATGTTACTTATTTTGTTGCTTACATTGTTTCAGCTTTGAACATTTCTTTCACCTATCACATCATTTTGGTTTCTGAGCACTTCCTTACTTTCAGTCACTAAAAGATGCTCCTTGATCGTCTTCCTTATTTCTGTGTCAGCCTTACGATCAGTCAATCCCCCTCAAATTCCTGATCCTTTATATTGGAAAATAGAATTAGATACAATGATGTGGGTTTTGGGTGTGCTAGTTACTAGTAGGATGACATTGTTTCTAGGTCCTACTAGCTGATAGAGCATGAAAATATATATTATATACACATATTTGTTAATATTTCTATATGTACACATCTGTATCTACATTAAATTAATCATGAGTCCATACTAATGTCTCCAACTCTAATCCTGTACTGTATGCATCATTTGAGCGTTCTGCCCTTGCTTGTCTATAACCTCCCACTCCAACAGTGAGAAACATGGCTCCCACCATATGCTACCTAATTACTTAATTACATCAATTCCATTATACATTTATAGCTGTCTCAAAATTTTTAACCCTCACCACTGGGAAAGAACTGTTAACTAGAGTACAGTGCTTATATACTGCTCCTTCTGCCTTCAGTATCATAGACTCCACTAATTTCAAAAGTTGATCAGATTAGCATCTTTGTTTTCTATAAACTTTCATGTGGTTTCTTCGTATATTTATAATAATTATTTTTTTGTTGCATTCTGCATTCCCTCCTGAGATCACCTGACCTCCTAAATGATTTTTTATTTTTTTATTTTTTTAAAAGATTTTATTTGTTTATTTGAGAGAGAGAGAACGAGAGATAGAGAGCACGAGAGGGAAGAGGGTCAGAGGGAGAAGCAGACTCCCTGCTGAGCAGGGAGCCCGATGTGGGACTCGATCCCACGACTCCAGGATCATGACCTGAGCCGAAGGCAGTCGCTTAACCAACTGAGCCACCCAGGCGCCCCTAAATGATTTTTTAGACTTGCATACATTAAAGATCACTATTTGTCATGCAAAGTTCTATTTTTTTGGACAAATGCATAGTGTCATTTATCCATTACAGTTCATGATAGTTTCACTGCCTTCAAAAGTCCCCTGTGCTTTACCTATTAAATCACACTTTTCTAAGCCCTTTACAACCAAGGTTGCATCGACAAGCTATGTAATTTTTTATTTTTTCCTGAATGTCATATAATTCAAATCATACTGTGTGTAGACTTTTCAGAGTAACTTCTTTCATTCAGCCATATACATTTAGGATCGATCTGTATCTTTTTAGCTTGATAGCTCATTTCTTTTTACTGCTGAATAAAATTCCATTGTATGGATTTTTCCCTGGCTTGTTTACATCCTGTTTTGTTTTTCCTCACCTGTTGAATGACGTCTTGGTTGCTTCCATTTTCAGCTATTATGAATAAATCTGTTGCGAACATTCATATACAGATTTATGTTTGGATATACATTTTCCAATCAGTTGGGTACTTACCTAGGAGTGCAATTGCTAGATTATATGGTAAGCTTATATTTAGCTTTGTAAAAAAATGAATAAACTGTCTTCCAAATGACTGTATCATTCCACCTGTAATGAATGAAACCTCCTCTTGGTCTGCATCCTTGACACTGTCAGTTTTTGATTTTAGCTATTTTCCTAGGATGTGGAGTGGCAATTCATTGTGGGTTTTTTTTTTCCATTGTTGTTTTTATTTGAAATCACCTAATGAGCTCAGCTTCTTTTCACATACTTTTGAAAAATCATGTTTGTCTCTTTAGTGAGGTGTCTGTTTAATTCTCTGCTTATTATTTTAATTGGATTTTTATTTTCTTATTATGGATTTTTAAGAGTTCTTTGTATATTTTGAATACAATTCTTTTATCAGACACGGTTTTGCATAAAGTTTCTTCCAGTCTATGGCTTGTGAATTTTAGTTTTCTAATACTGCTATAACAAATTACACAAACTGGGTGAATTAAATAATACAAATTTATTCTCTTATTGTTCTAGAGATCAGAAGTTATATAAACATGGTGTTGCAGACTATGTTCCTTCTAGAGACTTTAGGGAGAAGCCATTTCTTTCTTTTTTCTAGTTTCCAGAGACTACCTGCTTTCCTTGGCTCATGGCTCCATCCTCCATCTTCAAAGCCAGCAGCATAGTTCTTTACTTTCTCTCCGACTCTGATTCTTCTTCCCTCATTTTATAAGGATCCTGTGTTTACACTGGAATCACCCAGATAATTCAGGATAATCTCCCCATCTGAAGATCCTTGATTATATCTGCAAAATCCCTTTTGCCCTATAAGGTAACCTATTCACAAGGTGTAGACATCTTTGGAGAGAGGCATTATTTAGTATATCACACTTGTCTTTTGATTCTTTTAGCAGTGTATTTCTCAAAGCAGAAGTTTGAAAACTTTTAATAAAGTTCATTTTACACTTTTTGTTGTTGTTATTGATGGATTGTGCTTCTGGTACGGTGTCTAAAAATTAATGGTCAGGGGTGCCTGGGTGGTTCAGTCGGTTAAGCAGTTGCCTTCAGCTCAGGTCATGATCTCAAGGTCCTGGGAGCAAGCCCCGCCTTGGGCTCCTTGCTTCAATGGGCGTCTCCTTCTCCCTCTCCCTCTGCCCCTCCCCCTGCTCATGCTCTCTGTTTCTCTCTCAAATAAATAAACAAAATCTTTAAAAAAAATAATAAAAATTAATGGTTAAACCAAAGATCAGCTACCTAGATTTTCTCCTTTATTTTCTTGTATAAGCTCTATAAGTTTGCATTTTCCATGTAGGTTTATGATCTATTTTGACTTAATATTTATGAAAAGTGTAAAGTTTGTGTCAAGGTTCATTATTTTGCATAGATATTTCCTTAAAATATCACAAATTGAATAGCTTAAGACAGCTCAGATTATTTTCTTTCAGTTCTTGCAATTGGAAATCCAAAATGGGTTTTGGGGTCTGTTACTTCTAGAGTCTCTAGAGAGAATCTTTCTCCATGTCTTTTGAGCTTTTAGAGGCCACCTGAATTCATTGGCTCATGGGTACTTCCTTCATCTTCAAAGCAACAGCAAACATTCAAATCTTCTGTTGTTAACTCTGTTTCTCTGATCATCTCTCTTGCTTCTCTCTTATAAAAGACTCCTGTGATTACTTGGCCTCATCTGT
Source organism: Zalophus californianus (assembly GCF_009762305.2). Lineage (NCBI taxonomy): Eukaryota > Metazoa > Chordata > Mammalia > Carnivora > Otariidae > Zalophus > Zalophus californianus. The sequence goes on from NC_045605.1 coordinate 36,135,051, forward strand.
ATAATCCAAGATAATCTCTCCTTGTCAAGATTCTTTGCTTAATCCATCTGCAAAGTCCTTTTCATCATGTAAGGCGACATATTCACAGCATCTGGGATTTGAATGTCAACATCTTGAGGAAGGGGAAGCATTATTTTATCTACCATCATACGGACATTACATTGTACAACATTGTTGTTGAAAAGACTATATTTAGGGGTACCTAAATGGCTCAATAGGTTAAGTGTCCGACTTTTGATTTTGGCTCAGGTCATGATCTCAGGGTTGTGAGATTGAACCCCACATATGTCTCCATGCTAGGCGTGGAGCCTGCTTAAGAGTCCCTCTCCCTCTGTTCACCATCACACCCACCCCTTTCTCTCTTGGTCAAAAAAAAAAAAAAAAAAAAACTCTGTTTATTCCATTGAGTTGCCTGTAGTCCTTTCCAAAAATCGGTTGAATATGTTCATGTGAGTCTGTTTCTGGGGTCCCTTTATGCTCTATGTGTCTAGTCTTTCACCAGCACCACATCACCTTGATTACATAACTTGATGGTAGGTCTTCAAATGATGCAGTGTAAGACTTGCAGTTTTATTGCTCTTTAGTATTGCATTGCCTATTCTTGGCTTTTTGTCTTTTGATTTCCTTAGCAGTGTATTTCTCCAAGCAGAAGTTCAAAACCTTAATTTTTATTTTATCATATTTTTCTTTGATGGAGAGTGCTTTTGGCATGGTATCTAACAATTGATGGTGAAACCATTAATGTAAACTTTAAACTTTAAATCTGTCTGCTGGGCGCCTGGGTGGCTCAGTTGGTTAAGCGACTGCCTTCGGCTCAGGTCATGATCCTGGAGTCGTGGGATCGAGTCCCACATTGGGCTCCCTGCTCAGCAGGGAGTCTGCTTCTCCCTCTGACCCTCTTCCCTCTCGTGCTTTCTATCTCTCATTCTCTCTCTCTCTCAAATAAATAAATAAAATCTTAAAAAATTTTAAAAAAATAAAATCTGTCTGTTGATGTTTACAAAATAACTTGCTGGAATTTTGTTTGAGGCTGTATTGAAACTAAGTATCAGGTAGGAATAATTGACATCCTAGCAAATTAAATGTTCATCTATGAATATAACTAATTTCTCAACTTATTTAGATATTATCTGAAATTTTTCACCAGAGTTTTGTGGTTTAGATGTTAGATCCTGTAAATATATTTTAGATTTATATTGGGTTTTCAATTTTTGGTACTATTGTAATTTCAAATTGTTTTTTTTTATTTTTTATTGTTATGTTAATCACCATACATTACATCATTAGTTTTTGATGTCGTGTTGCATGATTCATTGTTTGTGTATAACACCCAGTGCTCCATGCAGAACGTGCCCTCTTTATTAACCATCACCAAGCTAACCCATGCTCCCACCCACCTCCCCTCTAGAATCCTCAGTTTGTTTTTCAGAGTCCATCTGAACTCATGGTTCAGATCCCACTCCGATTTCCCCCCCCTTCATTCTTCCCTTCCTGCTATCTTCTTCTTCTTCTTCTTTTTTTTAACATATAATGTATTATTTTTTTCAGAGGTACAGATCTGTGATTCAACAGTCTTGCACACTTCACAGCGCTCACCATAGCACATACCCTCCCCAATGTCTATCACCCAGCCACCCATCCCTCCCACCCCCCACCAATCCAGCAACCCTCAGTTATTTTACTGAGATTAAGAATTCCTCATATCAGTGAGGTCATATGATACATGTCTTTCTCTGATTGACTTATTTCGCTCAGCATAACGTCCTCCAGTTCCATCCATGTCATTGCAAATTGCAAGATCTCATTCCTTTTGATGGCTGCATAATATTCCATTGGATATATACCACATCTTCTTTATCCATTCATCTATCGATGGACATCTTGGCGCTTTCCACAGTTTGGCTATTGTGGACATTGCTGCTATAAACATCGGGGTGCATGTACCCCTTCAGATCCCTATATTTGTATCTTTGTGGTAAATACCCCTCCTCTGATTTTTTTTTATGGTGTTTCCCCTCTTTATTCTGGACTTCTTAGGTCCTTCTCCTTAGGAAGAGTTTGTCTTTCAGCTCTTTCAGGCGTTATCTATTGTTATTATACTGGAACATTGTTAGTGTGTTGGTAATCCTATAACTTTATGATTAGATATTAGTCTTTTTGTAAGTCTGTGACCTTCACATTGTTTCTCTACTTGGAATAGCCTTATCCCCAGGCCCCTTACCCCCTTCTCTGGCTACATTGTTCCTAGGCTATTTCCTTGAATCCCTAACTAACTCCTGTTGACTTTTTTTTTCCTCCCTTAAGTGAGAAAGGAAAACTGGAAAGGGCTAGAATGAGAAGCATCCCCTTCTTTGAATTGGGATAAATCTCTGGCATTTTCCCTGGAGAGTTGGCCTTTGTCATGGAAAAGACTCTGAGTGTATTTCACAAGATTATTCCTCCCTTCTGGCTGCCAAAACTAGAGGGCTCTTTCACCATCTTCAGCCATGAACCTGGTATGGTTCCTGGAGGCAAAGCTCACCAAAGTATGGGGATTATTTGTTACAGACAATTAATAAAAATTTGCTAGCAAAAAGTCATACCATTGGTAATATTATTCTTCGGGAGCTAAACAAATCTTTAAAGAGACTTCTGATCTCCAAAGAAGTATCAGAAAGGACTTAAAATAAATTTCTGGAAATGTGACATATTACAGGAAGTTACATGTAAAGTACTTTAGTGGCTATAAGTTAGTTTTCCTTAAATATCAAATCTCATCCTAAATCGCATAACTTAATGCAACATTATTCTATGAATATTTGTGCTGATTATTTAATATAAAATTAAATTCCATTACACACATACATATATCTATACATGTATGGGAAGTTTGGTTTTCATGTTTTTTTAGAAACCTTGGAGAACTTCTTATTTATAATAAAACATTACCATCTGGTGGTATTAATTTCAAACTGCAGGCAAAAGGTCCTGTAGGATCTTATATTTAAAAACCATTTCCTCTGTAACACTTTCATTCTCTCGTACAGACATGGTGCAAAGAACTATTGCTGCAAAAATTAAGATCTTTCATTCTGAGCAATTTACCCTCCAAAAATGAAACACATGAAACCATTACACTATGATAAATGCTATAATAAAAGTTTATATTGTAACCTATTCATTAATCGGTTCAATTGTTATTTTTTAGCACCTACTATGTGTCAGATATTATTCTAGACACTGGGAATGCATCATTTAAAAAGGCCAGCAAAAGCTCTGCCTTCCTGATGTTTATGTTCTAGTATAAAATACGGTAGAGGGACACCTGGTTGGCTCAAGTCAGTTAAGTATCTGTTTTCGGCTCAGGCCGTGATCTCAGGGTCCTGGAATGGAGCCCCATGTCTGGCTCCCTGCTCAGCAGGGAGTCTGCTTCTCCCTCTCCCTCTGCCCCTCCCCCCACTCATGCTCCCTCTCTGTCAAATAAATAAATAAAATCTTTTAAAAAATAATAAAAGAAGGTAGAAAATGAACAAAAAATGGTAGTATAGTATAGTGTATTATAAGGTAATAGTTAATTTTAAAAAAATCAAAGACGATAGAGAATAATAGAAATAGAAGTATAAAAATTAAATAGAGTAATTAAGGAAAGATAGGCTGATATCTTTGCTGATAGCTAAACAAAGACCTGAAGTACATGAGAAAGTAAGCCCTGCAAAAGAGACCACACCTAGCCCACAAAACCTAAAGGGTTTTTTTTTTGAGAGACACTCCTGATGGAATGAACAGCAGGTTGGAAGAAGCAGAGGAACAAATTCGTGACCTAAAGGACAGAGTAATGGAAAGTAATAAAGCTGACATGGATGGAACGTGGATAGAACTGGAGGGTGTTATGCTGAGTGAAATAAGTCAATCAGAGAAAGACATGCATCATATGATCTCACTGACATGAGGAATTCTTAATCTCAGGAAACCAAATGAGGGTTGCTGGAGTGGGGGTGGGTGGGAGGGATGGGGTGGCTGGGTGATAGACATTGGGGAGGGTATGTGCTATGGAGAGCGCTGTGAATTGTGCAAGACTGTTGAATCACAGATCTGTACCTCTGAAACAAATAATGCAATATATGTTAAGAAAAAAAAAGAAGAAGATAGCAGGAGGGGAAGAAAGAAGGGGGGTAAATCGGAGGGGGAGACGAATCATGAGAGACCATGGACTGTGAAAAACAAACTGACGGTTCTAGAGGGGAGGAGGGTGAGGGGATGCATTAGCCTGGTGATGGGTATTAAAGAGGGCACATTCTGCGTGGAGCACTGGGTGTTATGCACAATGAATCATGGAACACTACATCACAAACATCACTGTAATGTATGGTGATTAACATAACAATAAAAATTTAAAGAAGATTCTTACAAAAAAAAAAAGACACTGCAGTAAACAAAGTGAAACACAATGGAGATCTAAACCAAAGTGTTAGCATTGAGAGGAAAAAAGAAGGGTAAATATATAGAAAAATCTGGAAGGAGAATCAATAGGGACTAATTAGAGGAAGGGAAGTCAAGGGTGGTATAAAACCAACAATAAAAAGGACAAATGTGTATGTTTGAACTTACCTTGATAGAATGAATCATGTTTAATTTACTGATCACCTAAAGCCTAGATACCAATCTATATATGTAAGAAAGAATAAATTTTTCATATATATATATATATATATATATATATATATATATATATACACACACACACACACACACATATATATATGATGTATTTTGGCCCAATGAAAACTTCTACTTCCTTTTCACTACAGATGATTTTATTCAGATTTATGAAAAATGTTCTGTCCTGATCCTATTAGATCTCGTGTTGGCATTGCTTCTATTATCCTATTCTACTTGATTCTAGAACTTTTTATTCTAACCTGGGACTTCTAAAGATTTACTTCCTAGAAATTTTTACATTTTATTACACATATCTAAATAAAGTTTAAAATAAAGATGTTTTTCTGGCAAAGAAATAAATATTTCTGAAAAGTATTAAGTCTTCCATACTATTCCAAAAATGGTTCCACTGTTAACCATGTAATCAGATTTGCTCTGCACCTCTGACATATAGCACCTCCTTGGAAGGCATTTTATTCTGCATTCTGAGTCTTGGCAGAAAAAGAAGAATTTGCAGTTTTACTATGACCTTTAAAAATCTCTGCCACATCACAAACACCTTAAGCTTCAAGACTTAGGCAATGGTGTGATTGCAAATGTTCTCTTTAGATTCAGCCTTCTGGACTTTTAGAACTTAACAGGTTCACACTGTAAGTCAAGGTGGCAATATTACGAACATTATTTTATTATGATTAGTTTCTGACACAGGAGTATTTTACATAATCAGCAGTACTAAATATATTTAATATCACATTTTGTTAACTTTTCCAATACAGTTTCATAGCTTGATAAAATGACTGGCACATAAGTGTCTGATAAATATATATTGGATACATTAATGAATAAATTAGTATCAATATTATAAAACAACTGGTCCTTTTTATTCAGGCAATTCGTATGTGCCCACGTGATGGCATACAGATATTTTAAAAATCCCAGGGGCATTTCTCAGTCATAGTTCTTGCTGAAAATTAATAGGCACCTACTCTCGTTGTCTAAAGCAGTGTTCACAGAATCAAAGGCAGGCTTGGCAAAGGAGAAGCAACTAAGAGAGCTCTGGGGTGAGCCAGCAGGGAAAGGATCCTATTGCTCTAAATAACTCCTGTGCTGTGTACTGCTGGCATTGCTTCACACAACCAAGTGCCACTGGATACCACTGAAGTACCCTAAGTGGCTATTGCAGGCTACCCCAAGATTTTATTAATTTCTTCCTCTTTGTATCACTCACTCAAGTTACAAGACGAGAGAAGAAAGAGCTTTCTGTGGCAAGAAATTGATTGACCATAGATCACATGCCCAAACCTTGGCTCCCAGGATTTTTCCTCTCAGGTTCTCTGGTGGGAGGGGGCAATTCATCCCACTGGTATTACACACAGTAGAGATGACTCCATAAATGAGGAGAGAGTATTTTCAGATGTAAGACATAGCATGTTAGGGAGACTATAGTTATAGGATGCTCTGTGTGCGTGTGTGCGTGTGTGCGTGTGTGCGTGTGTGTGTGCGTGTGTGTGTGCGTGTGTGTGTGTACAGGGCATGGGTGAGGTTGTGGGACATTCACAGCACTGCAAAACTTCACTAAAACTATTACTTTTACTACATCTCTTATCATAGCGGGTCACAGCGTCTGTTTCCTCAAGTGAGTTCCTTCAGGTCAGGGAAGATAAATAGATTCTTTAAAGCGTGAAATTAATTATATTAACTATATTAATAATAAAACAACTTGTTTCTCCTGTATTTGATGCATAATATGTACCCTATTTTATATAAAAATTCACATATATATGATTTTAAGATGCTCTTTTGGCATTCCCCATCTAATTATTTTTTAAGATCCTATCATGGTAACCCCTAATCAAAGGGGGCTTATGAAAATTAAGCAATAATTGTGTTTTATTGATTCCAAATAATCTATATACCAAAATGTCTTTGGGTCACAAACATCCAGCAGTCCCCACATGCCCACTTCATGCTGGAATTTTACCCAATAATCATTTGTGCCTTAGGACCCAAACCTGATATTTTAGTCCCGTCGATCTCATAATGCTCAGGAGAGGGCCTTCAGTTGTCTTTTTTGTTGTTTTTAATAGAAATGCATTATCTTTACCTCTCTAGTAACCTTCTTTATAAATTGCTGTTTTGTATTTGTGGTTTGTATAAAAATGAACGGTAGGACTCAAATCATATTTGAGAGCTCAAAGTTCAGCCAAAAATTCAATTATGTAAATTAGGAAACAAATGCCAGGGAATGAAAGCTAACCACTCAGTGTTCCTTAACTCAGGTCAGGGGTAGGCGTGGAGGCCTGTAAAGAAGGAAAGGGAAAGAGCTTTGCGATAACCCTGGGAGGAGGAGAAATATTTTTTACATTCAGTCATGTAGTAATAAGGATCATCATCTGCAGCGCCTTCCATCCTAAATATATCTGCAGCCATCATTTGAGCCATTGATCTGCAAGTGCGCTTTGTACTCTCAAGGTGGCTATGCTTCACAAAGGGCCCTGTCTTCTCATTTGTGTGGGTATAGATTTTACTGCTGAACAAACAAAACAAGGCAGAAAACAAGCAATCAATGAACCCTGGGGGTAGGGTTTAAAAGACAGACAACTAGATGATGTTTGGGCATTGGCACATAGACTAAAGGGTTTATTTCTATGAATGCACACATCAGTTTGAAAAAGATCTTTGGAAAACTGGTTTTAGATGGAATTTAAGAGATAGCTATTTTTTTATATATATTTTGTTTTGTTTTCATTCTGGCTTTATGGATTCTATGAGACTCAAGAGATGTATCTCAGGAGCTGCTTCAGGGATGGGAACATTGGAGATTGGACTCGGGTCCTCATCACCTTACCTTAACCATCACAGCATTTCATTTGAAACATTAATTTTCCACTTAATTGAGAATTGGTTTCTGTGCTAAGAAACTGTTTTTAAAATCACTGGTCAAGTTCAAGTGAATACTTGATTTTACAGTTGAAAAAGAGAGGCTGAAAACATTTAGTGGACCAATTACCACAGCTGGTATTAATAGAACTGGCACTAAAATCCTATTCTTATTTCCTAGCCTATGTGTTTACCACCAGGTCAAGTTACCTTTTATTCAATTCCCTAAGTCCTAGTCATTCCATCCTTGATATTCACCAATGCACTCTCAACAGACAAATTTGAGAAAGGGATCTTGAACTCTGAGTCATTATTAAATAAATAATAAGGATACTTGATATAAGATATATTTGATACTTGATATATTTGAACAATAAAGATACTTGATAACTGTAGTTATTAATTTGCAAAAGATATGAAGATATGTATGAAACTCTCCTGTTAAAATAAGTGGCCAATGACTCTCAGTTACGCTTTAGGAAAAGATCTATAAAGAAAAGAATATTTCTATGTATAAAGAATAATGGCTAAGAAGAGGAAAATTGTTGCAAACAGAGGAAAGAGCATACAAAAACAGGAAAATATGTTAAGTGCACTGATGTATTTATCAATGAGGGAATAAATTGAAGTCAGTGAATGATTAAAGTAAATGTATTCAGATGATATTGACAGACTCTTTGGAATACAAGACATGATTCATATAAAGTACTATCTTGTCATTGTAAGAATGCTGACATATGAGGAAATGATAAATTCCCAGAATGCTTTTCTGTCTACAGGTTAATACCTAAGGTCTTCCTGTATAAGAAAAAGTTTAAGTGATCTTTTGTAGACAGTTATTTCCCTACTGTAACCATGAGGACCATAAGCCATTTGCCAGATGAGAGGACAGTTTATGCCTCTGCCCTCCCTAGATGACATGCGTATTTTACTACAAGCTCTTGCCTGTCTGGTTTATCTCAGTAACTGATGGACCTCTGAGCCCAGGCAACCATGCCACTCAATTTTAGTCAATCAGGCTCCATTTTTCATCCTGTTTTCAGGTCACATTTGCTTTATTTAAAGCAGCTGTTTTGGATCAGCTACAACCCAAAGCATTCAATGAAAGACTTAAGCATGTGACCACAATTGCCCATAAATATCTCTGACTCAAAGCTTTAATATAAAGTGCCACACATTCACACACATTCAATCAGTATACAGTTCAGAAGGACTGCTTAAGTAGGTAACAGTTTTCCGTGCTGTCAATTAACATTACAGGTCATTTGAATAAGGTCAAGACTAGAGAAGCCATAGTGTTTTATCACAGATCTTCTGTTTTTTAAGGTAAATTATTATAAGCTAAAAAATAGTCCTGATTAAGAGGGGGAGATGAACCATGAGAGATGATGGACTCTGAAAAACAAACTGAGGGTTCTAGAGGGGAGAGGGGTGGGAGGATGGGTTAGCCTGGTGATGGGTATTAAAGAGGGCACGTATTGAATGGAGCACTGGGTGTCATACACAAACAATGAATCATGGAACACTACACCAAAAACTAATGATGTAAATGTATGGTGATTAACATAACATAATAAAAAAGTAGTCCTGGCTAATATTTTAAAAATAAGGAACCTAACTATGCCAAATCTAATAATTAGTAACCTAAAAAGTAAATGGGGGAATGAACAAAATGACTGGCCTATAAGAATATTCTAGTAATTTAGTTTTTTGCAACTGCTTAAGTTATTAACACCTGCTTTTTCTGAGGACATATATTCAAATTGAAAAACATTGTTGTAATATGAAAAGTTGGAAAAACAACATGGAAAATCTACATGATACTTATTCTTTTTGAAAGAGCAGTTAGAATTATCAGCCCTCTGACATCATATGGGGCATCAGCATTAGCAGATTTTGGCTGTGGCACGGCCAAAAAGCAGAATCTAACAGAGTGGAAGGCAGACCCAGAGCAGAGAACTAACAGGGAAATAATTTAAGTAGAAGCTAAGAAGAAGAACAGCAACTAGGGACAGTGATAAATTTGATATATGTCTAAAAGACAGAGATAAGAGAGGACTTTGTGGTCTTTGCACTTTGTTATTGATCTGCTTGCTGGGCTATTTAATGTATCTGGTAATAATACATTATTTCCCCAGCTTCAGACTTAAAATGTGATAGTAAAAATTAATATAGTAAAGACTATTTTTCTCCTTTCTTATGCATTTTTACTATACTGCATTTGTCATGGGAATAGTAAGAAGTTACACACATTAAATAGCCCTTTTATGAGCTATGATGATTAGTAGTTTGGACATCAGCAAAAGGGTGTGGATAATCCTAACAAGTTAACAAAGAGCCTTCATCCTACTCTCTTGAATTCTAAGCATCCTTGACTGCGTGAATTTGTGGAGTGAATATAGGCTTTGGAGTCAGACAGACCAAGCTTAGGCAAGTTATTTAACCTCATTCCGCTTATCATAAAATGGGAATAGTAAGATGTAACTCATAGAGTCATTGGGAGGATTATAATAATGGAATGTTGCAGAGAAAGTGTTTAATAAGTACCCAACACTCACAATATGGTAGCTATCATTATCTATTAAGAAGCAGACCATAGGGCACCTGGGTGGCTCAGTCGTTAAGTGTCTGCCTTCGGCTCAGGTCATGATCCCAGGGTCCTGGGATGGAGTCCCACATTGGGCTCCCTGCTCAGCGGGGAGCCTGCTTCTCTCTCTGCCTCTCCCCCTGCTTATGTTCCCCCTCTCACGGTGTCTCTGTCAAATAAATAAATAAAAATCTTTAAAAAAAAGCAGACCATAAAGAATAAATATTTATAAATCAGTGTTCTAAATCCTGATTGTGCATCAGAATCACCTGTGGAAGTATTTTAAGTTAGAGATGCCATCCAAGAAATATTTATTCAGTAGGCACAGCTCAGTCATTTCTATTTTTCAAAGAACTCCATGGGTGGCGCCTCTGATCAGCCAGGACAGATAGACACTCTTATAAAAGTATTTTCATAGACAAAGAAGAACTCAAAACTTTAAAAGTGAAGAAGACTTTAATGAGAGTCAGCAACTCTTCTGCTTTTCTGCCAATTGCCGTCATATTGTATATACCACATAGAAGAGGTTGTATACTTATAAATGCTGGCAGTTGCATCTGGCAAAGGCGATTTTTCTAAGTGAAAGATAAATATTTGAAAAACTACCAGACAACTAAACAAGTTAATCTCCATATGACTCTGAGCACTGCTTGCTCTGCCATCAAAAATTTAAAAACAGGAGCCTGAACTCAAAACATCTGGCCTGTGCTTCTGCCTTGGATTCAAGAGTTGTAAATATGACAGGTGCAAATTACTCACACACTCCATACTCAACACTGCCTTTCTCCACCAGCTCTACCCTCCCATTATGTTTCAGAGCCGCATCTGGAGCCTGACCAACTTCACAACATAACCATAGTAAAGAGAAGCCAATATTAAGCTAAATGTCATCATGTCTCTCAGACTAGCGTGATGCAATACATCAGAAGGAAGGGAGGATGGTAGATCAGGTACAGGAGAGCTCAGAGCAGCTGAGATCAACCCTATGATTTAAACCTGAATCAAGAGGTATGCAATCAGTTTAGGATAACACTTAGGTTTTTATTCTGTGTATTATTTTTCCACATGAAATGAAGGAAGCATATCACTTCATTAAATATTACTCTCCTTGGATACTGTTAGGAATGTTTGGTTAAACCACTACCATAAACATGTCAAAACAAACCTGTTAGAGACTTATGAATGTTCTCCATTCAGTCATTAATAAGAAGAATGGCAGCAATCACTTATATATGTTTAATATGTGCCAAACATTGTTCCAAGTGTTATTCACATATTAACTCATTTAATCTTAACAACTACTCTATGAAACAGGCAATTTTTATACCCCTTTGCAGTGTGCCACCCAGATTCTCCTTTAGGAAAGAATGACATATTTCCCCCAGCTACTGGAAGATGGCCCTCAGCTATCAGTTGTCGTTGGAGAGTGCTTTGACTGAAGAATACTGTTTCATCCAAGGTCATATCTCCTTTCAGGAGCAGCTCTGATCCAGCAATTAATTATAATGTTGGTGTAAAGTCCTGATCCTCTTTCACCAAGTTGGGAAAAATGCAATGCTATCCCAGTTCCAGACCTCTCCATGGGTTGGCTGAAAATTTCCTTGGAATTGCACCAGAGCTTAACTTCTCTCTCTGTCCAATCCTGCTTCCCATGCTTTCTATCCATATTCCCAAGAGCACTCCCTAATCAATGTCCTGAACACTAGTCTCTGTCACAGTGTTTGCTTCCCATGGGATATAATCTGCAACAAGACACTTAGGTAATTTGGTCATCTTGATAACCCCTCAGAAATAGATGTCTACCTGACATGTGCTACTGATGCTGTTGAACTTGTCACTCAGCATTTCTCATTGTCTCCTTCCCTCTCTACTTTTCACTTGACTCTAAGCACATCACTTCATCTCCTACTGCCTCTGTTTCTATCAGTGTCACATTCAGAAATGTTAAGATCTGGCTGGTTGCTTTAGTGATCATCCAACTGGGTTTTTCTCCATAAGAGAGACTGCTGCTTAGAGAACATGCATTCCTATGTCTATCCTATAAATAGTTGCTCATGCTTACAGTTCAGATTTCTGAGTCCAGTAAGTCATAGCTAGGTTAACAGGAATACAAACAAATTTATGCCCAAGTAACTGTCTCTCCCTTATCAGCTCAAAGACCAACTTCAGATGTAACTGAAATTTAATTTTTTTGTTTCACTAATTTGCTAATTTCAAGATTGTAAAGTCATTTTCATTGTTTTCCACCACCTTCCAAATTCCAAAGAGTTGTAAAAATGTAATTCTGCATAATCTCTTCTATTGACTCCCATTATTTTCTCTGCCTAGTATACTGCTTTCCGCTGAATCTTTTTTGATAAATTACTTCTTACTCATACACCAATCATATAGTACTGGTTGGGTCATCATGTTATTATATTACTCCATCTCAGATGGCTGCAAATGATGACTCAGGAGTGAGAATTTGATCTGTGGCAGGCCAATAAGATTTCCTCCCATATTTTCCAAGCTAGAACAGAGTAAGAACATTGCTCCAGCTCTAAGATATAGCCATCATGCACCAGATCCTTCAACTCATAGAGCATGCTGGTCTGTAATGTGAGAGAATAAAGACTATGAAAATGAAAGAATGTACCAAAGATGACAAATACCTAATTCCAGTGGTTCCTAAGGTTCAACTATGGCTCTCTTTCCAAAAAATGAATTTATTTAACCTTGATTTCACTAACCCTCCTATTACTCTTCATTAAGGATTAATCTCAAGCTCTTTACCATGATATGCAAAGACCACAATATTTATCTAAGCTAATATCTAATTGCATCCTTACCACCTGTTTGTGATCCATCCTGTCCTCCACTACACTCAGTGTTCTAGTAATATCATCAAATGCCTAAATGGTGATTCAGGATTCAGCATGAACTGTGCCTTCTCTGAAGAACACTCCCCAATTCCTCCTGTCAGAATTAACCATTAATCCCTCATGTTCTGATGAACCTAACATCATTCATTTATGAGTCTGTGTCCACCACTATCTACAGGTCATAGCAACTGAGGTGTGAAGACAATATTGAATCTAAATGGAAGAAAAATCACCAAAAAAAGATGCCTTATACATATTCTTTCACAAGCTCTATGCATAAGTTATTGATTTTGGATCTTCCTATTTTTCTAACATAAATTTCCCTGGAAACAATGATTTCTCAGCATTCCACAAATTTTGAAAAGTTGTGTTTTTATTTTAATTTGGTTAAGATACTTTAATATTTCTTTTGAGACTTCTTATTTGACCCAGATGTTATCTAAAGATGTGTTGTTTAACTTCCAAGCATTTGCGGATTTTTCAGCTACCATCTGCTATTGATTTTTAGTATAATTTCATCATAGACTACTCTTCCTTCATAGATCCCAGCTTCCTTCAAGATCTTTTCCTTTGACCTTGGTTTTCTGCAGTTTGAATATGACATGCCTACTTGTGACTTTCTTTGATATATCTACTTTTTGGTGTTCATTGAGCTTCCAGGATCTTTGGCTAGGATCTTTGGTTTGATGTTTGCTGTAGCAATAGGTGCCAGAGGCTTCAGTTTCCTCTCATGTGTTTTTTTTTTCTTTTTATTTGTTTGTTTTTTGAAAGAGAGAGCTAGAGAGAGAAAAAATGGCAGGGGGGGGATGGGGAGGAGGAGGCAGGGGCAGAGGGAGAGGGAAAGGGAGAGAGAGAGAATGGGGCTCCATCCCACGACATTGAGATCATGACCTGAATAGAAATCAAGAGTCAAACGCTTAACCAACCGAGCCATCCAGGTGACCCCCCTCTGGTGTTTTTTATGGTGTTTCCCCTCTTTACTCTGGACTTCTTAGGTCCTTCTCCTTAGGAAGAGTTTGTCTTTCAGCTCTTTCAGGCATTATCTATTGTTATTATACTGGAACATTGTTAGTGTGTTGGTAATCCTATAACTTTATGATTAGATATTAGTCTTTTTGTAAGTCTGTGACCTTCACATTGTTTCTCTACTTGGAATAGCCTTATCCCCAGGCCCCTTACCCCCTTCTCTGGCTACATTGTTCCTAGGCTATTTCCTTGAATCCCTAACTAACTCCTGTTGACTTTTTTTTTTCCTCCCTTAAGTGAGAAAGGAAAACTGGAAAGGGCTAGAATGAGAAGCATCCCCTTCTTTGAATTGGGATAAATCTCTGGCATTTTCCCTGGAGAGTTGGCCTTTGTCATGGAAAAGACTCTGAGTGTATTTCACAAGATTATTCCTCCCTTCTGGCTGCCAAAACTAGAGGGCTCTTTCACCATCTTCAGCCATGAACCTGGTATGGTTCCTGGAGGCAAAGCTCACCAAAGTATGGGGATTATTTGTTACAGACAATTAATAAAAATTTGCTAGCAAAAAGTCATACCATTGGTAATATTATTCTTCGGGAGCTAAACAAATCTTTAAAGAGACTTCTGATCTCCAAAGAAGTATCAGAAAGGACTTAAAATAAATTTCTGGAAATGTGACATATTACAGGAAGTTACATGTAAAGTACTTTAGTGGCTATAAGTTAGTTTTCCTTAAATATCAAATCTCATCCTAAATCGCATAACTTAATGCAACATTATTCTATGAATATTTGTGCTGATTATTTAATATAAAATTAAATTCCATTACACACATACATATATCTATACATGTATGGGAAGTTTGGTTTTCATGTTTTTTTAGAAACCTTGGAGAACTTCTTATTTATAATAAAACATTACCATCTGGTGGTATTAATTTCAAACTGCAGGCAAAAGGTCCTGTAGGATCTTATATTTAAAAACCATTTCCTCTGTAACACTTTCATTCTCTCGTACAGACATGGTGCAAAGAACTATTGCTGCAAAAATTAAGATCTTTCATTCTGAGCAATTTACCCTCCAAAAATGAAACACATGAAACCATTACACTATGATAAATGCTATAATAAAAGTTTATATTGTAACCTATTCATTAATCGGTTCAATTGTTATTTTTTAGCACCTACTATGTGTCAGATATTATTCTAGACACTGGGAATGCATCATTTAAAAAGGCCAGCAAAAGCTCTGCCTTCCTGATGTTTATGTTCTAGTATAAAATACGGTAGAGGGACACCTGGTTGGCTCAAGTCAGTTAAGTATCTGTTTTCGGCTCAGGCCGTGATCTCAGGGTCCTGGAATGGAGCCCCATGTCTGGCTCCCTGCTCAGCAGGGAGTCTGCTTCTCCCTCTCCCTCTGCCCCTCCCCCCACTCATGCTCCCTCTCTGTCAAATAAATAAATAAAATCTTTTAAAAAATAATAAAAGAAGGTAGAAAATGAACAAAAAATGGTAGTATAGTGTATTATAAGGTAATAGTTAATTTTAAAAAAATCAAAGGCGGTAGAGAATGCTAGAAATAGAAGTATAAAAATTAAATAGAGTAATTAAGGAAAGATAGGCTGATATCTTTGCTGATAGCTAAACAAAGACCTGAAGTACATGAGAAAGTAAGCCCTGCAACTATCTGAAAAACGCCATAGGAAAGAGCAAGTGGGGAGGCTCTAGCGGAGGAGCTTCCCTGGGTGCCATGTTTGAGAAACATTATACAAGCCCTTTTAGCTAGAATGGAGTGAGGAGGAGGGAAGGAAAAAGAAAGAAGTTCATAGAGGTAACAGGGAAGACAGAACATAAAAAGCCATAAAGACTCCAAGGACTGGACTTCAAGTGCAATTTAAAGCCATTAGGAGGTTTTGATATGATCTGGCTTGTGTTTTTAAAGATTTTATTTACTTATTTATTTTACAGAGAGAGAGCACAAGCAGGGGGAAGAGGAGAGGGAGAGGGGCAAGCAAACTCCA